>NC_142372.1:27277551-27285051 GCF_059441005.1 Hippichthys cyanospilos | reverse complement strand
CCTCCCTCTGCATACACACACACAAATGCAATCCACCCCATGCACATCAACCCAGCGGCAGCAAGGAATTTACAACAGTAACGTTTAAAGAAAAAAAAAAAAAACTCACTATTGAAATAGCTAAAAAGCTAGGTCACTTGAAATCCTAAATCTTGCAAAAACTGTCAAGGAGAAAATACATTTTGTAAATAGTTTTTGCATTGAACACAAAAGGCTTTCACAAATTATGTCTCCAATTGAACTTAACCAACTAACAATGGACGTTTTTCATTTTTGCACAAATGAGACGAAGTTTTTCTCAAGCTTGTCCTCTCTCCTCCTGTCAAGCATTTAGGAAATGACAAACCCCCATGATAAATTTTTGAAAAAAACTTTTTCGGAGACTTAGTATTTTTCCGGTGTCAACCGCCAACAACCAGTTTTTCTCCAGATAGGTTTTATTATCTTGATTATTATTGAGTGGTAATAATGGGCCTTTGCCCCATACCTCCATGCGAGCCTGCTGTCGAGCCAAGGTGATATTGAACACATCCAGAACTTTCTCCAGGTCCTAGTCCGAGCACAAAGCAGGAGAGGGTGAGCGCAAAAGCCAGAGCGGAAGATCCGCCGGCTTCGGGTTCATCGGGACCTGAAGCTGGCACTCGGAGTCGGCGCTCAGCTTGTTCTGGCTCAGGACTTTGCTCTTGTAGGCCGTCTTGTAGGCCTTGATGCACTGGCGGTGCCGTCTTATGTTCGACCAGGACCACATGCGGCTTGACCGCCGGATGTGAACCTCCAGGATGCTATTCGAGGCGTAGCGCCACCTAGAGGACGGATGGTACAGATTCATACCAAAATAGCAAAATACTATAGGGTGTCTATGGTAGGCCTGGGTAAGTCTACCAAGAAAAAAAATCCTATTACAAAAATGGACCGACAAAATCTCTGCTTGTACCTTTTGAAATATTTAGTGTTAGTAGCTATTGTTTTTTTTCTGTATGTTTACATTGCTAGTGTATCATTAGATTGTATCCATCATTCATGTGCGTTTATCTTTTTTTTTTTCCACACATTAAGATGCACATCCTTTACCAGACGGAGGCGTTGGCATGGACGGGGACATTGGGACGGAATTTCCTGTATGGGGCATTCTTCACCATGCGGTCTACCGACTCCAGCATCTCCACCATGGTCACATACTTCAAACAGAGCAGGCGACCAACAGTTCAGTTGTTACTGTGACAATTGTCATTGAAGACAGACGAAAACAGAATATATGCACACAAGCAAACAGTATGTACATATGCGTCTACAAAATGCACATACAGTATGTTCTGGAAAAATCAGCATCCAAAATCACAAACCTTGGGGGCAAATCTCAGGAAACGTCATTTCAGTTGCTAACGCATGCATTTTTTTTTTTTTGCCAAAGCTTAGGAGGTCCGCAACAGCCGGTCCCCGGCCCAGACCGTGGATCAACTGGTAACGGGCCACACAGGCCACACCCGAAATAATAATGTTCTGAAACTGCTTCATTTTATCCTTTAACAGTTGATTCATTTGTGATTGAGCTTTTTTTTTTTTTTTGGCGCCGCCTCTGGATGCTGTCGATATTACATTTTGTAGTTAGGAAGGACAGTGTGGCTTCCTCAGGCAGGTCCACATTAGAAATCTCAAAAGATTACATTGTCTGCCCTGATAAGAGTTTGGGGACCGCTGGTCTAGACCAGGCATGTCCAAACCCGGTCCTCGAGGGCCACCTATCCTGCATGTTTTTGATGTTTCCGTCATCCAATGCAGCTGATTCAAATGATCAGGTTTGTTGTCAGGCTTCCGCTGAGCTGGCTGATGATCTGATCATTTCAATCAGGTGTGTTAGGAGGACAGAAACCTCCAAAACATGCCGGATAGGCGGCCCTCGAGGACTGGGTTTGGACATGCCTGGTCTAGACGGTAACTGCCTCACTTGACCCAGATTGTCAAGCCCAAAAATATGCAGCAAAACTCACTTCTTTTGTTGGCATAAAATGTGTTATTTTGTAATCCTGGACACTAGCTTATCCTCTAAAAGTGCAGTTGAAGCTGTTGAATGTTGTTAGGTCATGATAGGGCACACTATACTTCTCACTGGACCTTTCTTGCTTCACCTGAGGTTTGGTGATCTGGATGTCAATGTTTTGGATGTCCAGATGCAATTGGGCTTTGGGAGAGTCCAGGTCCTGCTCGGCATTGGGGTTGATGCGAACTTTGGCTGAAGCGAAGATAGGCTTGAAAACTGGAAAACAGACAAGATCATTCAGAATGCAATCCCAGGTGGACTGGTTAAGAAAAGAGTCAACAAAATGTTTTCAGCTAACTTAAAAGGGATCTTTGACTTCTATTGCACCGATGGCAATGAAAGATTTGATGCATTGCAAAGACCTAGGTCCACGCAGACGTCTAGTCGCAAGTCCACAAAGGGATTAGAGTCCTCTTAACAGTCTTGAACAAAATGAACGCCTGGCTCCAGGTCAACACAAAATCTAATTATACACTTTTAGCCAGTTCAAGGTCCACATGAAGATCTAGATGAGGGGGGTGTTCGTATAAAGATACAGACACAGTCCACAAAAGCATCTAGTTCCAGTTGCACCTAAAAACCCATGGCAACATATCAGTCGAGTTCCAGGTCCAGATAAAGTTTTAGCGCCATATATGGATCCCCTTTCCACATGAATGTCAAGATGGAGGTTGCCGCAGAGGTTAACTTGCATTCCGTATTAGGGGGTTAGAGCGTCATGCAGTCAAGGTCTAGCTCCGGGTCTACATGAAACTCAAGACCTACGTACACAAGAAAGCATAAAGTTTGTGTAGGTCCGCATATATCACAGGTGTCAAACTCTGGGCCTCAAGGTCCGGTATTCTGCGTGTTTTCCAAGTTTCTCTCTCCAAAACACCAGGTTCTTCCAACTAGCTCCTCAGCAAGTTCTGCAGGAGCTTGAAAATAACCCTAATCATTAGAATCAGGTGTGTTTGAGAGAGAAGGATCGAAAACATGCAGTATACAGGTCAGGGACGGATTGGAACCATTTTTGTAGTCTGGACACTCAGGCATGCAGGCCACTGGCTACCCAGACCAGGTCAGAAGGGGTGGGAGGTACAGCCACAGCGGCCACCTAATATTTTGTAGATTTCAGAGTGAAACCGACAAGGTGGGTCTAAATCACACAAACTTTTGTAATATTTAAAATGATCAAAGATCACACATAGTCACAGCTAAAGCTTCAATCCTGAATTTGCTGCACTTGGTCTCTTCTGTGATCCAAATATGATGCATTGCGTGGCGTTTATGAACTAACGTGTGCAGCTGCGAGGGTGGTGGTGGGGCATACGGTCTAAATAGGATCATAAGATTTTTACTCCTTCTCCTGCTCCTTCTCTTTCGAGGGCCTTCCTTTTACTATCTCTGTCTCTTTCATGTCCACCTTTTCGTTTTGCTCCTCTCTTTGGATCCATTGTAACCATGCACGTTCTCCAGTTTTCGTTGTGTAGAAGTGGGCCGTAAAGCAACTAACCAATCACGACATGATTTGCAGTAGCGAGTGAGGGGGGCGTGTAATCAAAGAAGTGTTTTTCTGCCTGGCAACAGTGGGCCATTGGCCACCCTGGCTTCTTATTAGCCCGGATGGCAGCCAGACAGGCTGAATAAACATTCAACAGAATAAACAGGTGAGACAGTCCATGCCTGATGCCGGCCCTCAAGCATGGCAATTTGACACCCATATACACTCGGTCTAGTTACACTTACACCTGAACAGCTCCAATTTGTTCTTTGAAGCAAATAAATACATCCACAAAATGATTGCTGTTCAATGTGGTCTCGTTTTAAATCAAGATTAAAGACTTGGTGTTTTTTTTCCCTATGGTTGAGACAACAAAGTTTGTGAAGATAAAAGGTCTAAATTTAGATGAAGGTTTAAGTATACAAAAGGGTCCATGTAAGGGTCTATTCAAGTTATGTACTGACTGTAGAGGTAGTGAGGTAGCTCCTGGTCCTTGGTGCTGATTCCACGCTTGAGCTGATCCTACAAAAAATTTTAACAACTCAAACTTATACACATAAGTTAGCGCATCACCTTATTATCATCGCTTAATCTATATTTCAAAAGAAGCTCACCACGATGTCTTGCCATGATCCTCGGTAGAAGATTTGACTGTGGACGTTCCAGTAGGCGCACAGACACTCCAGGCAGCCCAGCTAACATGTCAAAAGCAGTTGCTCTTCATGTTCAGGATAATAAAAAAACTAACGGCGTCAGAAAGCGGCGGGACACAGTGCTTTACCTTGTAGATGATCTTTGCCGCTTCGTTGAGGATGCATAACTTCCAGTTCTCATCGGTAGTCTAAAAATAAATAAATATATATATATTTTTTTGTAAGTCCTAATACAGCAGCAGTCAAAAGAAGGTAAGCGACTATAGAGGCGTGCCAGTCTCAAGAAACGAAAGGACAAGAGAGAGATAAGCCGGCGTTACCTGCAGGCTGAGTTCTGCCAGCGTGACTCCCATGGACAGGGGGCGCTGTGGATCAGACACCTGAAACGCACACAAACCTGCTGCACACCTGCGCTTTAACTGGACAGAACCTTATGAGGTTGTCAATTGGGGGTCTGTGGATACCTGCAGGTAGGTGTAGGCACTTCAAGAGCATACGCGTGACTTGAACAGCTTTTTACTGCATTGTCATACCTCTTATTGCCGTGACACTATCAGCAGTAACAGAAAATGTCTCCTTTAAGAGCAACTTAAGTAGAACATGAAGCAACTTCTTGATGAAAAGTGTTTGAGCGATGGCTTTTATGCCTTTATTTAATGAAGATTTCCAAAGAGTTATGTGACACAATTTTCTGGCGGATGAGCAAGAAATAAAACTGATGATGTCACACAATCGATTTTCTAGAGTGGCAAAGGAAAATGTGACAAGACAGACAGACAGACAGACAGACAGACAGACAGACAGACAGACAGACAGACAGACAGACAGACAGACAGACAGACAGACAGACAGACAGATAGATAGATAGATAGATAGATAGATAGATAGATAGATAGATATAGATAGATATAGATAGATATAGATAGATATAGATAGATAGATAGATAGATAGATACAACTGCAAATGTTGTTCCCAACTTAAATAAATCGGACACGAATTGCGCAGCACGTTTTTAAATCCCTTAATACTTTGCACTGGTTTTGGGGAACTTGGCTAAAAAATAATAATAATCACAAGGAGGGTGGGGCAAGAGTAATATGTGTACCTATAACTTTCTGCTGATAAGGAAAGGCTAATTTTCTATACTTAGCACATGCAATGCGGAAATTTTGGAATTTTTGAAAATGATTTTGCACTATCATCTTCATATTTATATACTGTATTTTTCGGACTATAAGCCGCAACTTTTTCGTCATGTTTTGACCTCTGCGGCTTATAGTCCAGTGCGGCTTATCTGTGTTTTTTTTTTTTGGGGGGGGGGGGGGTTGTTTGTTTTGTTTTTTTTGCTTAGCCACCATGAAGCAAATGTGTGTATCTGTTCGAGGGGTCAATTTATGAAAAAACTATCAAATAGAAATGAAAAGATGTGAGTCAATGGCTGTGCTCAAAAAGAGTTAAAACATATTATGTATTATTAATAATAGTCCAGTTCAAATCCAGCTGGCTTCGGCCTTCCTGTGTGGAGTTTGCATGTTCTCCCTGAACCCGCGTGGGTTCTCTCCGGGCACTCCGGCTTCAAGCCCACAATCCAAAAAACATGCATGGCAGGTGAAGTGGACATATTAAATTGTTTTTAGGTGTGATTGGGTGCGTGAATGGTTGTTTGTCTCTATGTGCCCTGCGATTGGCTGACAACCAGCTCAGGGTGTCTCTGCCTACTGCCCGAAGCCAGCGGCATCCATTTTTTATAAATATGTTGGCACTAAACATGCAGGCATGTTCAGTCTGCTAAAGAGAGGATGTTGCTCTTGGCAGACAATCACAAAAAAATTAAACAACAAAAAAAAATTATGAACTTCATATACCATCTTTTTGCGTAAAAATCTGATGTTTTTACCTGCGGCTTCTATCTGTGACAAAAATAAATTTTTCGCTCACATTTTGCAGCTACGGCTTACATACCCGCGCGCCTTATAGTCCGGAAAATATGTTAGTTTCTTCTACTCCATCCACAAAATATGTTCAGAATGTGAGTATATTCCTTTTATTAGTGCTTCATTATTGCCCTATGTTTTTCATTTTCTACTTTATTATTTGCTCTATTGTGATACCACTTTCCAAGTGGGTCTGCTCGGTAGTCTTAATATGCATATGACAAGAAAACTGTTGTACATTGAAAGAACCTGTGCCATCTTGCTGCTTGTTCTTGCTGATTTTTCCTTGAAATACACAGTGAAAATGGCCCGCCATGCGAGAGAGAACCGGGACTTACGTCATCCTCGTATCTCAGGTGAATGCTGCTGATCTTCACCTGCAGGTTCTTGATGACCTGCGTGGCCATTTTTTCCATGAAGGAGTCCCTTTTCACCTCCTGGGGCTTTTCTGAAAGCAACCGGCAAGAGACTAAGAACCACTTGTGAACCAGCACCTGAACTTTAAACGGTGAATGGCCTGAGTTAAAGGACACCGTGTTGAAGGAAGCGGTGGAATAGCCCTGAGCTTTTTTCCTGTTTCTCCATTTCACTCACCTGATTTGCCCTCTCGATCACGTTTCAGCTTCCTCAAAGCTTTTTTGTGCTTTTTTAATCCTTTTGGCACTTTGGCAGCGTTAAAGAAAGAGATGAGAGTTAGGGTGAGAAGGCGAGAATGAAGGCACCATGTGAGGAAAAGAAGTCATTAGAATGCACGCGGACGGAAGTGATAAAGTGAACCCTCGCTACACAGTGCGTCGTCTTTTGCAGTCCGCCTGAAAATGCTTCAGACACCTGTGACCGCGCAGCCTAAAGGGGTGCAGTACAGTGGTATTTCTACTTAGGAAATTCATTTGTTCTGGAAGTCATTTTATCACAGGAATCTTTCATAAGTAGAGCCGATTTTTACATGTAAACAGCCCCCCAAAATCCCCTAAACACTTCAAATGAATATTATTACATTACAAAAAAAGCATAAAAAATGGGAACAAATACTGATTAGAATGACATTAGTGCATAATAATCATATCATGTAAAGAACAAAAAAAAAACACATTCCTAAACTGTTCAATGCAGTTCACTTGTTTGCTTTGAGATGGTGCTGGTGTTTTGATGATGAAAACTTTTTAGGACGTTTAATTTGTACGTTTTTATTTTACATTTCCAGCAACCCAGGAATCATTTACAATTCCACAGGGGCAATACAATTTAAAAAAAAAAAGATTGACAAATGATTTTTGAGCATGTAAGTTTACTTAAGTTTAGTGTGGGGTTATGCCATGTGCTTCCTGTGTGTTGCTAAAGTGCTAACGACGTGTTACCGACGCCCAAAGTGGTATGCTATATTCGTAGTT
>NC_142372.1:26597551-26745051 GCF_059441005.1 Hippichthys cyanospilos | reverse complement strand
TTTCTAAATGAACATAAACTCAAGTTAGTAATCTGACTCCAATTTGTGACCTTACCTAACTGCCACTCATCCAACAATTTGCGCGCTCGTTCTGCAATAGAAAGGTATCAGGAAGCCGGCATTTTCACACACGAGTGGATTTATTCCTAACACACAGCACCTGGGTCTCGGGTCCCTCTCAATACCGCTCTGTACGCCTCTGTTGCCACCAGCAGACATACTCTACATCCGAGTTGCCCAGCCATGAGTTATACTACACAATATGCAAATATATATATATATATATATATATATATATATATATATATATATATATATATATATATATATATATATATACCTATATACATATACATATACACATATATACATATATATATAAATATACACACAGTGCGCCCCCGGTTTACGAACTCCCTGTTTCATGAATTTTTCATCTTACGAACGTGGACCGCGGCGTTTTTTGTCCCCCTCTGACGCACAAACCTTTCGTCTTACGAACAATCCAACATGCCGGTCAGTGTGTCCGCACTATTTTTATAGCTTTGCTGCGTCAACAAAATTAACTATTTTCGCATGACATGGAAACGCCGATATGCTATTGGTCTTATAAAGTCACAGTCACGGTCTTCAGTCACGGAGATGCCGATAAGCTATTGGTCGTTTAAGGTCACAGTCCCGGTCTCAGTCATGGAGATGTGGATACGCTATTGGCCGGCGTCACGTCAATCACAGAAATGCCGATATGCTATTGGACGAACACCTTCATCTAGCTTGATGGCACAGCTGGTCGGTGTGTTGTGAAGACTTTACAAACTTTATCTGTTAGACATGGCTTCTAAAATTGCTAGTGGTGGTAAAGGAAGAAGTAAGAGGATGATGACAATAGAAACGAAGCAGGAGATAATGAAAAAATACGAAGCAGGCGCACGCATAGTTAACCTTGCTCGTGAGTATGGCCGTAACCGCTCGGCAATCTTCTAAGGGCAAGAATTTCCTTGCCAGGGGACGGACCTCGGTCAACAACAAAATGGAGAGGCTTCTTCTATTATGGATTAAAGAGAAGGAAATCGCCGGTGATATGTTCTCGTTTGAGAAAAGTTCTAGTTTAAGAAAATAAATAAATCAATTCTGCGCGTTCGTCTCTGCTCCCCTCCGCCTCCACCCAGCTCAAGTCACGTTGCCCCAAAGGTAAATGTCATTTTTCCTTTGTATATTTATGTTATTTAATTTAACTGTACAGTAGATTATGTTACTAATTTTTAATATGTGTTTAAAGTCGTGATGGTTTTACCTAAGGTTTTTGCACGCGTTGCACGCATTCACTAATTAACATAGGTTTGGATTGCCAGTCATACGAGCAATTCGAGTTACGAGCATAGCCGCTGAACGGATTAAATTCGTAACACGGGGGCTCACTGTGTATATATATATATATATATATATATATATATATATATATATATATATATATATATATATATATATATATATATATATATATATACACACACAGACTTGAAAAGCTCACCTCACACAGATATGTTGTGGAAAATGGGAGCAATATCAAAATAGCTTATTAGCTAGCATGGAGAACTCCCTGGCAGCTGCCAACCTAAAATTGTCCAAAGGTAGATCAGCAAAGCTTAGCTTGAGACCACGATCTTGTCCCAGTTCAGTTGGTTCCTCTTGCTCCTGTAAAGACATGTCCATTCCAACAGCTGATGCTGAGCTGCATGGGTCTCTAACCCAGTCAAGGTGCTATGGAGGCTGAAGAGAAATAAAATGACATCTTCTCCTCAAGAGTTTTCAAATGTTTAAGTATTATCTCACTCACTGCAGCAGTATTAACATCTTGCCATTTATTGGTGAGTGGGAACATTTCAAGTTTGCCACTTTCCAAATGTTGCTGCCAGAGGTGAACCTTTTAACGAATGCATTTATTTTATCTGTACTTGTAAGCAGGTTTTCCTTTCGTTTTCATTTTTTGTGTGTTCAGTTCATTGAGATGATGAAAAATATCTGCCAAGTATGCCAGCCTTGCACACCACTCATCACTTGCAAGTAGCTTTGCGTAATCAGACCCCTCATTTGTCAGAAACACTAAGTTCCTCTCGCAGCTCATACTCACGGGCCAGCACCTTGCCACGCAACACTCATCGGACCTCCGTATGAAACAGCAAGGCTTTATGCTCCGCTCCCATTTCCTCACACAAAGCCGCAAATATACGACTTTCCACAGGTCTTGACTTCACAAAGTTTACCATGCGCGCAACATCATCCAACACAGGAACGAGGCCTGTTGGTACAGTCTTGGCTACGAGGGCTTCGCGGTGTAAAAAAAAAAACAGTGCATAATGATCACGTCTGTTTTTTTTCCTTCACTCTACTTCGAAAGCATTTGGTGCGCCCGACCATGGCTGCAGCTTCATTAGTGCAGACACTGATGCAGTGTTTTTTTTTCTCATGAAATGTGCCTGTTTCTCCGTGTGTTCACGAAGGCGAACAAAGTACTCCACATTTTTGTTTTGAACTGAGGGGTGTTTCGTTTGGAGATGGCGTTTAAGCTTACTTGGGGCAATAGCACTGTTGGAGTGCTTTTCACCACTTAACAAGCACAACGGAGTCGGTGCAGTTGCATCTCCGGTAAAAGTAAATCCAAATAAAAGACAGCTTTCGTTGTATTGCCTCACGCCAGAAAGTTTGCTCGACGTCACCGTCTTTGCTTTCTTTTGACCTACACTCATACTAGGGCCTTCATCTGGGTCCGGGTTTTGTCCAGGGTCTAGTTCAGAGTCAGCTTTTTTTCCTGTTCAAAAACGTATCCATTACTTTCACTGACGTCCCGCTAGCCACAATCCACAGACCTGACGCTGCATCCATGCGTCACTCATTCGCTTGTCTCCAAGCGCAAGGTAATTAGCTACCTGCTGAGGCCATCTACTGGTATGGAAGAGTACTACATTGCTTCTCTGCCAGGCGCTAGACTGCACAGGCACAAATAGGATAATTTCCCACGGCACACCTGACAATATCTTGCGGCACACCACTGTGCTGTAGCACACTGGATGAAAAAGACTGGTTTAAAAAAATGTTTTGCTTTGAAAATCACCTTAAAACTTATTTCAGTGTTTTTCCATCAGCTCACTGCTGCTTGTTGATTCAATTGTTTGCCACAAATCCAGTTGGAACTAGCATCACCCCTTTTCTGCGGCCGATTGGTCAATCACCGTGCCTAAACCAGCGAGTATCAGCCAATTAGAGAGAAAGGAGGGTGGGTTACCGTTTCACCAGCCTTGGGGGAAAACAGGCTATCCTAGTGGTGTCAAACAAATTTTTATTTTGGGCCGCATTGTAGTGATAGTTTCTGTCAGAGAGGGCCGGAATGACTGTGAATTCAAATACATTTTAAGTGTGTTGATCACACATTTACCAAGATTTGATCTCAGAAGTCGTCAAAAACTGTTCAAAAGAGATTTGGAGAATAAGAAAATGTTTGTTTTTCTTCCCCCAAATTTTTCAAAGTTAAAGACAACTTGCAATTTTGGTATTTTAGTCAGAAACCTGAAGTCACATCAGCATTTTCAAGGGCCACAAAAAGTGAGGTGGCGGGTCAGATCTGGCCCCCGGCCTTGACTTTGACACCTGTAGGCTATCTCCAGTTGGATATTATTGAAAGGTGCGCATAGGGGGGTTTTCGAAGTGGGGAAATGTGGGGCAAAGCTTACTCTATAAAAAGTGGATATAGGCCACAAATCGCCGATATCAGGCATGTCCAAAGTCTGGCCCGGGGGCCAAATGCGGCCCGTGGTCAATTTCCATCCTGCCCACAGCCTCTGTCATAAAATCAAAAAAGTCTGGCCCGCATGGAGAATGAATACATTGGGCAGCAGTGCTGTTACGTGCGTATACTAATTGCTGCCATCTATAGGCTCAATTAGGAACAGCAAATTAGTATATGAGTAATTGACTGTATGAGCACTTAACTTTCTAAAATGGCGACAATCAACAAAAGGAGGTAAGTTGACTGCAAGGGCCGACGGTTCAAGGATGAGTGGAAATTGGACTATTTCTTCACTGAAATACGGAACAACTGTGTCTGCTTCATTTGTAAAGAGACAGTGGCTGTTTTTAAAGAGTTCAATGTGAAGTGACTAGCAAACAAAACATGTTGACGTATATGGCAAGATCACAGGTAATGAACGGAGCGAGAAACTGAAACATCTTGAAGCTAGTTTAATCTCACAGCAGCAATATTTGACAACTTTTACCGACCGACAGCTGGATAAGGACAAGTTCGAGAGATTTGAGCATTTGGTAAGAAAAGGCTACGCTTGTTCGGGTCGACGTATTTGTGTGAGAAGACATTCTCGGTTTGATCTTTAATAAGAGCCGTGTGAGGACACCAGAATAATAACCATTTAAAAATCCAATCAACATTTATAGTTACTAATGTCATATTTTAAATGAGCCCTGCACTTGTTCATATGACTATTATTTGTTCATTTTGCTGTTATTGTGTTTAGAATTTTTATAAATATTAAACTGCCATGGTGAGATATTTTTTTATGTTTCTAATGTAATTTGCACCCAAGAGTACAATAACTTCTGTTCAACTGTTACAAAAAAGTTAATTAAAGTGTTAAAAAAAGTGAAGTTAAGTGAATATTCAATTTCAATATTGAATGTCAAGTGAATTTTGATATGCACGTTTCAAATTAACCAAAACGCATGCTTAAGATAGCTGAAATTAAAATAAAAAAGAAAATGTGAAACACAGAATGGCTCGCTGAAATGTTTTTAAATTAATTGCTGTTATATGTAAAGAATGCCCGTCAAGGTTGGATCCCCTACATTTTTAACACACCAAATCTGGTCCCCTTTGCAAAAAGTTTGGACACCCCTGGCCTATATCCTCCACTAAACCACTGCATGTGACACCATCAACACACTAGCCATCATAAAGGCACCACTCGCGTGCGAGCTAGCGACGCACATACACAACGCACCTCCCTGCTGTCAACCACCCTCTGGCGTCGTCGAGTCCTGCCTTCCAAACGTTCAAGTTAGGCGGCCGAACTTTGCATGGCAAAGTGGCCTTGGATTCCAAGTGTTGACTAGGTGCAAAAATAAAACCAAGTGCAAATGAGAGAATATGGCCCTCGAGACTCCAGTCTTTATACATGTTTGTTTTGCTATGCGGGATGAAACTCTCAAATTAGCTGAATAGATGACAGACAAGAGTTCGACTGCATGAAACGTTGCTGCCGTCGAGGAAGCAGCTATCCTCAATAGCCCTATAGAAAAGGAAAGTTCTTCAAGCAAAGAGGGACACCATGAGGCTGGCTTAAGCCCTTCTCCCTTTGTCTTAAATACCCGCAAAGAGAACGAGACCAAAGAAGACGCAAAACTTACCTCACCTCTGACAAGTGCTCGACGTCTCCGCGGAACTCTTTGCTGGTCTTTTCCACAGCTGAATGGCCGAGAGCCGCCGCCTCCCGCTACTGGAATGAAAATCACACGTCAAAGTAGAGCTCACTCTAAGCCTGAAAGGCTGCAACGGACCCGTCCAGACTGGTGGTTGGGGCTCTCCTCCGGCGACGACGGGGTGTCTAGCTGGGGCCCGCCGCAAAAAGTGGGTGGTTCCAGGACCACATGGAAGGCTCGACCGCCGGCGCGCTCGCCCGCCTCCAGATGGCGGATGGCCCCAAGCTTCAAATCCACAGTGCCTGCGTGTGACCAAAGAACAAGATTGTTGTCTCAAAGGTGAGATGCCACGTTTGTTTCTATCGGCCTTTGTCACAAAAGAGTGTGAAAAGGTTTAGCGGGGGACGTCCCCCGGACTTTGGGAAAAGCTCCTATCTGGGGCAAAAGCCTGGGTACGGTTGCTAACAGAGCGTGGACACTGAGGCGTGCTAGAACAATGATAGTCTGGACAACCGATTGCTTTCATTTGAAAACGAGACAAACACTTTTGGACGAGTGGCAAAATGGCGGATAGCCGCTTTACAATGGTTGCGGCACTGATGCAAGTTAGGCAGAAGCTAACATTTAAGCACCAAGCTATAAATATCAAGTATGCCTTCAAACTGATTTCAAATGACATGGTGAACAACGGGCCAGCCGCTAAGCACGCCGCCGGGAGTTCAGGCTTTGTTTTGTTTCTGGAATGGAGATGTAACACACGTGGCAAAGGACATGCCAGGCAAGCGCTTAGGAACATTTGGCCGCCGCGTAGCGAGCGAGGATCAACAGCGGGACCCGGTGAGCACGTGAGCCAATCCCACGTGGCGGCTCCCAATTTCTTAGCTGCCCGCTAGCTAGTTTAGTGTACTTAGCCTCTGTCTGTGCCCGTTCCAAGGTATCCACAGAATTTGAGTCCATTTTTCACACTGGTCTGCAAATGTATTTTCTGTCAGGAAATAAACGAATAAAAAAGCGCATTCCGTATTTCCATACAAGTGACTCAAAGCTTTTTTTTTCTCCTCACCAACGTTCAAACCTCTCGAATCCTTTGGAGCAGTTTATATTGCCGTCCTGTCCTTTTTTTATGCTCACCTGCAAGTTTAAAAGGGTATGCATTTGGACGAGCTATATAAAATTTCAACATTCACTTAATTTTACACGATGGACACCTGCGTGTGCATGTCAAAGGGCCAACTTAGTGGCGGCGTGACCTCGCAATCAGCTTTTGGCCTTTCTGCACGCCGGCACACCTGGCGCAAATACAGCCGGCTCAGAGCTGAACCGAACTTTGAACTGACCTTCTTCCTTGGCGCCGGAGGCATCAGGCACTCCTTGCACCGCACACCAGCACAGGAAGGACACCAGTGAGAGCTCTCTGTGCTTGCCTCTGCACACTGAAAGCAAAGAAAAAGGTGGGAAAAGCGGCAAAAGGTGTGCGGCAAAACGCCTGCCAGAGTTGCACCTGCAAACGTCATGATGCCGCCCACGGAGACTTTGGCCGTAGGAAGCAGGTCATCAACTGAAAGGAGCAAAGACACCTTCACCCTTCATTATTCAACCGGGCACACATGGGCTACATGTTAAAAGGGCAAAGATCATAAGCCAAAAGCGCCTCATCAACACTAGCTTCTTTCAAATCAAATATACAAGCATTTCATTCACATCAAACCGGTTATGGACTTAAGAGTTTGTCTCAAACGGAATGCTTTTGAATAAAAATGTTCTTCATTTCTGTTTTTGTTGTAGTTCGTTGTCATTCTGCTTCCTAATAGTTGACGTGACACTCATGGAGAATGCGGTCAAGCCTTGATGTAATTTTCCGACCCAGTTTGACAAGGACATAAAATCAAAGGCAACAAGTACCGCTGAGTAAACGTTAACTCGAGCATGCAAATGAAAACAAAATCAGCAGAAAGGAGCACTCACCACCTGGGATGTGAAAATGAAGAGGATGACAATGATGCGCTCCTCGCCTCTGCAGCATCAGGACCACAGCAGCTGCCGCATGACATCATTTACAAGACATCTCATTGGCTCTCGCAGATACCTGCCTTTCATTGGTCACGTTTCAGGGGGGACGGACGACTTCTCTTCATTAACCAGCACACTGCAGCTCCCGTCATGCACTGCAGCGTCTTCCGAAAAATGATGTAATTCATAGGAACTGGGGAGGTGCGGACCATAAGCAATGTAGCCAATCAGGGTTGCGGGAAAGAGCATCTTTTCCATATTGCTCAATTGAGCCCAATTTGGGTTTGTGATGCTGATGATGCTTGCGTAAGTAAGCTCATTTAAAAGGAGTGCCCTGGTGTGATGATCCCACCTACGTCTAACTAGGGATGTTAACAAATTCCACACTTAATCCAACCCATACAAATTTAACACGTAGGGCTTAGACAGAAAGAGGGCACGCACACACACTCAATATCACCACATAAGACCACATAATAAGACCACAATGGCATCCAAAGCTCATTTGCTGTTTAGCAGTAACAGAAAACACACCACAGAACAAAAAATTATGCACAATAATGGTTTCTGACAAAACACTTTTTATATGCACATGATTTTTTTTTCCCCCTGTAATAGCATTTTGCGCAGTGCATGAAAATTCCTCCAAAGGTCCATCCATCATATAATCAAGGGATGGGCCGAACGCAGCAGAGCTTATTGCGCAATAGACTATCGGGCCCCGTTTTGCCAGGCCAGCTCCAACTTGAGAGCCAGCGGCACAGTCGCCCAAGGGTCCATGCGAATAACACGCCGGGCCGCCAAACATTAGTTGAAGGTCGACGAGGGTCAAGGCCACCGACGGAGAACGTGAAGGTGGGCTTCTGTCACCTCAATGTGCTTGGGAATGCGCTTTGGGAATGTGGGACAAAATATTAAATCAAAACAACACCTAGGTGAGCTAGCTTGGTGACAAAGGTGACAAACGTAAACAGGGGTTTGGTGGGGTGATGGCTTCTGTTTTTGCTGCGCCAAGAGAAGATAGAGTTGGAGGTTCCTAAGTGTGCCCCAGAGGTCAAGGAGCCAGTGGCAGGAGGTCAAGGAGCCGGTGGCTCGCCACTCCTGCGCCTTCGCACCTGCGACACCTGGCGCCTCTCCCTCAGGAAGTTTCCAAAGGCGTGCTCCTCTTGGCCCTCCTCAGCTTCTGTACACAGACACAAACAGGCATGATCCGGGGCTCCCCTGACTTTACTCTAGCTTCTTTACAGTTTTTTTCTGGACTTTGACAATCTTCAAAATGGAAATGAGCATCATCAATAACCACATCCTAATTGCCCTGCTCTTCCCCATCCAGACTCTAAAGTGATCAAATACGCTCGCGATGAGGGCAAGCAGGCCGACGCCTTCCGCAGGGTCCTTAGAACCGCACCCGGGCCCGTTGGCCTTTTAATTCAGGAGCATGGTCAAATCAAGATCAAGGTTGTCATTGGCTCATCTTACTCCCGTGGTCCACGTCATCCACGTCGCTGTCCACCTCCTCGTCTTCCCAGTCGCCGACGCCACGAGTCATGATGAGGTCGCTGGGCCCACCCACGTCAGCTTTTTCTGAAGAGAAAGAAAGCCAACGATAGCAAAAGGTTAGTGGGAGCTCGTTTGGGGAAAGATGGACAACAGTTCAAAGCGAAGTGGAACCCTCTTGTGTTGTCAAACAAATGCGCACCTGACTTTTGGACAAAAGTTGGCCCAGTTCAAAATGTTATGGTAACACAGTTTTTTCTTACCTGCGACAGAAGTCATATGGATGGCGCCCAGATCCTTGCCGAGTTGCTCCAGCTGGTTGCGCCGCTTTTGACTTTTCACCTCCATCTGCCGGAAGCGGAGCAAGTGGTGAGCAAGGCCGCCTCGGAGGAGGTGGGCAAAGACAAATGCTCACCAGCTGCTCGCGCAGTCGCTCGTATTCCGGCCGGTAATCCCTAGGCGACAAAAAAGAAGCAGAAGTATGTTTCTTTTTCTCGGACAACAAAACCATGCCACACTTCAACCACTTGACCACAAGATGACGTTGGGTCGCAATGCAAGGAGTGGATGGGGGAGGCTCAGACGCAGGCGGGCGACGGACAAATACCAGCTGGGAGCCTCTTGTACTCCCGTTTGTCCTAGCACAACCAGCCACCTCCTTTTAGTCCACTTGTCAACAATTGCACATGGGAAGGGAAGCAAATTCGGAACAGTGGAAATGACAATTATATGAGCAAACGAAATTTTTTGGCTTTGGGTGCATGGATTTGTCGGGGCGCAATAATTGTGCTTGCAAATAATCTATAGCAGGACTACAGACTTCTTTGAACCAACCAAACGTCACACGTACATTTTTTGAGGTTGAAATAATTGCGATGGACAACATGAGGTATACATGGGGCAGGGGACAAAAAAAACAAAAAAACAAGTAAACAGGCATCCCTATCAGGAGTGGTCTAGTGAGGTGCGCTAGAATGCCGACGGGTAGGAGCTCTCCTATATGGCTTTGCCGGACATGTAGCCACTCATCTGAGGCAAAAAGTAAGCACGCTGGCCCACAATTCACGTGGAACGACCTCCAATTTGTTCCACCCAACATTGGAGAGTGAAAAAAAATAAATAAATCAAGATAAAAAAATCTGCAAAATGGCCCAGACAATGAAGCAAATATCGCGTCAGGGCACAACTGCTAATATAGAGTCTGAGCACTTTGCTGCCACTGTGTCAACACCAAATGACTGCCTTGAAGAGCCAATGCTTGAGCGATGAGTCCTAAAAGAGCCAGCATCTGGCCGTCAAGGAGAACATCCTCACCTGTTGTATTCATCGGCGGCCTCCTGCACCTTCTCCAGCAGCTGGTCCAAGCCGTGTCCTGTCACCGACGACACACCCACTACCTGAGCAAGGATGGCAAAGGTCAGGCCCTCTTCCATAACACCCTTTGGTGCAGGGTGCACACAGGTCACCCCATCAAATCACGTTTTTGGCCAAGTGCCCCCGAGACAGCACAAAGCCCTTCTGAATAACTTGCCACCCGGCGAACCTGTTTGTAGCGCTGTCATTCGGCAACTATGGTGTGACGTCATCACGGCCTCACTAACCAAATGCAACGTTTAGCACAAACTTGCTTTTACGTTTAGCACAAAAAAACAAAATGTTTCCTTTTCAGGGAATGTGTTGCTGAAACTTGCGAGTTTTGCTTGACAGTGCAAAACCAGCATCCACAGGACAACTTGTTTCAATGCAGTGTGCCTCAATGTATAAATATGATTAAAGGATTTTATTATAACTTTTTTATTAACTGTTTGCTGTTAATAAATCTTGTTAAATATCATTTTGTATCAAGGCAACTTTTGTGGTGGAGAGAAGTGGGTTGATTTTAAGACCGGAGTGGCGTCACTTTGCAGTTGGAAAGCAACGGTCAATTGTCTTGCACTTGTTGAGGGTGGACGATTAGCGCGTTCTTGGATCTTTTCTGATCTAGGGCTCGCAAATGAAACAGCTGAGCAGGGTTGGGTTTACCCACCCTCAGGTTGGAGTAGAATTCGTCCAAGACCAGGCTCATGGAGCGTGTCAGGTTGCTGATGTAGGATCTTTCCTGGTTCAAGGCTTCCTGGAAAGCCTCAAAGTCCTTCATCCACTCCACGGCGAAGCTTTCCTGGATGATGTCTGTCTGTAAGAGGCAAGGGCACGAGTGGTCGACAACATTGTTGTCAACAAAAGACAAAGCCGCAGCACTTGCTCTGAGTGCTCCATCTCTGCACACTGCTAGATTCATATTTGCAATCTGCAACTTTTTAAGCTTTAAGGTTTCCCAAGCCTTCCTGTGAAACGTGGATTTACGTGTTGAATTCTACTTTTGCTATGGAGTCACTACTGCTTTTACTGGCATCATGCAAGTTGGAACCCGGCCACACCCAAAACCGCAAAGGCCGTGAGCGCTCTGCACAGCGCTCAATTCCGACTACGCATGACTACCATTGTCACTGCAACCGGATAAAGCTTAAGTTTTGTCTGAGGAGGCCAAAAAAAAAGGGGACACCCAAATAAAACTGGGTCAAGGAGAGCTCAGGCTTTCAACACGCTACGCAGCAGTCCTCACTCGCCCACATCACACAAAGAGGAAAGTGATTCAAAGAACACTCTCACTTTATTCATGACCACGATGAAGGGCAGCTTGGTCTTGTAGAGAATGCTGCAAAGAACAAGAGGCCTTGAGATGGCCTGGGCCTGCCAGGGAGGGCTGAGGGCGTGGCCCCACTTACCTGCAGGCGTACAACATGTTGGACATGAAGGTGACGGGACTGACACTGCGAGACGTGTCCATTACGTAGATCACGGTGCAGGGGAAGGACGAGGCCTGTGGGGACACGTGCGCGTCAAACCAGGGTAGGAGGCAGCCCGCTCGTGCGGGGATTAGGGATGAGGGTTAGGTGGGGGGGGCGCACCAGTGCCTCAGTGATGATGCTGCCTGATGCCGACCACGTGAAGACTTCAATCTGACCCGGCGTGTCGATCAGGACGTGCCTACGGGACAAAGGCAGCATTAGGCTCTTTGCCGACCCTTCGCGATTCGCTCGTTGTCCGCCTGGCTTTGCGATCAACGCGTTTATGCCAACGAAGTCGTTTGCCACTTGGCGTGCGGGTGGCGAGGCTTGCTATTGCTAGATAAGGCCAAATAAACAATTCACGTGATTGGAATCGCTCAACCGCTTGTGTAGTACACTTTAAACCAAAATCAGATTCCTTCTAAAAATATTCAGTTGGGACAGTCCCAGTGTGTGTGTGAATGTGTGTGTGCGCACGCACACACACATTCATGGAACAAGCTGCAGAGGAGACAGCAGCGCAAATAGGTCCTCCATCTTCACTTTCAGATTGCAAATTTTCAAAATATGCTGCCCACAATTGCACAGACTTTCAATACACATTTCCGGCATGCATCAATTGCAAGTTATTTGCTATATTTGGGTCAATCTGTCCCAAAGCGTGTCCGAAGCCACAAATTGGCCTTTAGCGTAGTCACATATTGCGCGGCAAGATGCTGTCTGAGGACGTGCAGCCTTCCTTTGTCGCACAACATGCCATTGATGCCCACACTTCTCGCTGCTATTTTTTGGGGAAGCTCATGGGTGACTTTGAGAGACAAGTTAAAGGAGAACGCCTCTTGCAGACGCTGACTGATTCATTTCCTTAACCAAACATTCCCAATGAACTTTGATTCATGTTTACAAAGAAAACTTACTGACCTGTGATTGTGCTGCTTCTTCTCAATGAAATGCATCACCTACAAGAAAAATCACACACCATTTTTTGGCAGCCAAAAGTTGGTTTACTTTCAAAGATGCCAACTTTCATCTGTAGACAATGCTGCAAGGGGAGGGCCGAGGGCGTGGCCCCACCTACCTACAGGCGTACAACATGTTGGACATGAAGGTGATAACGATACCTAAATGATATCCAAAATGTCCTCCATTGTCTCAAAATGGACAGTGTCTTTTATATCAACTCACTACTTTTGTCCAGAGCCATAGAATACAATGAAAATTATGCCGCTTTATTGATTAGCTGACGAGTTAATGCTTGTCAATATGGCCCTAACCCTAACCCCTGACCGGCATGAGTTTGTTTTTTTTTTTCAAATTTGTTCTTCTACGTCTCTCCTTGCACTTTTTAAGAAATTCCCTTTGAAGAAAGGCTTGCAGGCTTTTGTAAGTGGTAGCTGTACATTCTTGTGTTGAATACTTGCGGACATAATTAGACGCCTTGGTGGACAAGTTACGGCTGCTATTATATTCTTTTAAAACTGCCACTGTTTCTTGGCAAATAAGACATATGGGCCCGACAATGGGCCCTATGCACCCATTCTTTCTTAAACCCCCGGCACTCGTCAACTTCTTTTTCTTTTACATTGCTGCAAATGGGTTTTCATATGACCAGTAGAAGAGCGATAATTGCATTCTCTCTCTCTCTCTCTCTCTCTCTCTCTGGCTCTCTCTCTCTCTCTGGCTCTCTCTGGCTCTCATTCTTCCTCTACGCTCTACAAAATTGTGTCATTGCACCTAATGTGACACCTGGTGTTGGTAGTCTGTCATAACAAGTCAAAATGCAAAGAATGTAATCATTCAAAGCAAACCTCCACTGCGCACGCACGCACGCACACACACAGACACACGCGCACACACACACACACACACACACACACACACACACACACGCACACACACCCAAACACACACTACTACACTAGAGGGCTCAACAGTATGTGTGGTCAGAGCAGTAGGATCTCTGTCCAGTCTCCTCTTGAGCAAAAACTATCTAAAGCCTCTCGTCTTCCATGCGTCATTTATTAAATGCTCTATGTTGTCTGAAACTGACAGTCATCATTATAAAGAATTGCAAAGGACATGCAATTGGAAAGGAAAAGAAGCAAAGTAAGCAAGCACCGGACCTGGTCGAAGCGTGTGGCAAAGAGGTTGAGCGAGGTGACAATGGCGCCGTTGGGTCCCAGGCCGTATTGCTTCATCACCTCTTTGTAGTTGACCGTGTCCCGGATGTCTGTTGGGTCAAAAGTTAGAAGGTCAGCACTGTTCCTGACCAGCGTGCAGGCACCTCCTTACCTATGTTGGAGGGGAAGGGCACATCGTGTACGGCTGGATCCAGGTTTATGACGTACGGGGGACTGTGTAGGGCGTGAAGATGAGCCGTCAGCCTCTGCGGGAGAATTTGACAAGGAGGCAACCGGCAATCGTTTCACAAGCCATTTGTTGATTCCTCCATACACTAGTTTTTTTTTCTTTGAGTTAACCACAACAGTAGTTTATAATTAATGAGTTTAATTTCGTAGTGTTGTCATTAAATACAACTCAGTATCTCACAAAAGAAGAGCTCTAGTTACACACGCACAAGCATTACTGCACTAACATTACGTCACGTGGTAAACTCCATTACAACTAGCAAGTACCGCACAAAGAAAACGGAACATTTGTGTGTGTATTTTTAAACGACGCCCTCCAAATAACACTCTTGTTGTTCGGCTTCCACCGAGGAAGATTCGGCGGGACGGACTGACTTTGGCGAAAGAGCAACGTGGTGATACCTAGCATCACTGCGCTATGTTAGCATTTGGTAAATTCCTGGGGTTGGCTTACCTGAACGAAGGTTGTCTTTCCAGAGCCGGCCATGCCGAGAACGAGCAAACACACAGCTTTCCCTACGCCGTCCGTCTTACCGGGATTCTCCTCTACGTCCGACAAAACGTCGAAAGGTTCGCCGGGCACCGCCATGTCCTAGCGCGTTTTCAACTTCTTTTTGGCCTTTGTGCTCTTCTTCGCTCGTCAGTCTTCATTGTCTTCTTCGCTTGACCGTAAACGAGATGTGGCGGCCATCTTGCATTGCCATATTTGTGTGACGGTGAAACCTTCACACATATGTTATTTCTTGACTTTATTATTATTGTGTGAAGGTGAAATCTTCACACACATGTTATTCCTTGACTTTTTAGGGCCCGAGCAGCTACCGCTGCGAGAGCCCTCTTGTTTTTCTCCGGATTATTATTATTATTATTATTATTATTATTATTATTATTATTATTATTATTATTATTATTATTAGGGCCCGAGCAGCTACCGCTGCGAGAGTAGTGCTCCTCGTGGCAGAAAATATATTACCAAGTTTGCGATTCCAGCACGAATACATTCATACCCAAATTTGTTCATACCTCGAACTGTTCATCCTTCAACGTGCTCACATCTGCGAGGGCCCGTTATAGCTGCGTGCAGCTCTAGTTAGGGCCCGAGCAGCTATCGCTGCGAGAGCCCTCTTGTTTTTCTCCGGATTATTGTGTGAAGGTGGAACCTTCACACATATGTTATTGTGCTGGCCATTTTCTTTATTATTATTGTGTGAAGGTGGAACCTTCACACATATGTTATTGTGCTCGGCCATTTTCTTTATTGTGTGAAGGTGGAACCTTCACACATATGTTATTGTGCTCAGCCATTTTCTTTATTATTGTGTGAAGGTGGAACCTTCACACATACGTATGTTATTGTGCTCGGCCATTTTCTTTATTATTATTATTAGGGCCCGAAGAGTGACCATTGCGAGGTCCCTATTGTTTCTCCCCAGATTATTATTATTAGGGCCCGAGCAGCTACCGCTGCGAGAGCCCTCTTGTTTTTCTCCGGATTATTATTAGGGCCCGAGCAGCGACCGCTGCGAGAGCCCTCTTGTTTTTCTCTGGATTATTATTATTAGGGCCCGAGCAGCTACCGCTGCGAGAGCCCTCTTGTTTTTCTCCGGATTATTAGGGCCCGAGCAGCTACCGCTGCGAGAGCCCTCTTGTTTTTCTCCGGATTATTATTATTAGGGCCCGAGCAGCTACCGCTGCGAGAGCCCTCTTGTTTTTCTCCAGATTATTATGGCCCGAGCAGCTACCGCTGCGAGAGCCCTCTTGTTTTTCTCCGGATTATTATTATTATTATTAGGGCCCGAGCAGCTACCGCTGCGAGAGCCCTCTTGTTTTTCTCCGGATTATTAGGGCCCGAGCAGCTACCGCTGCGAGAGCCCTCTTGTTTTTCTCCGGATTATTAGGGCCCGAGCAGCTACCGCTGCGAGAGCCCTCTTGTTTTTCTCCGGATTATTAGGGCCCGAGCAGCTACCGCTGCGAGAGCCCTCTTGTTTTTCTCCGGATTATTAGGGCCCGAGCAGCTACCGCTGCGAGAGCCCTCTTGTTTTTCTCCAGATTATTAGGGCCCGAGCAGCTACCGCTGCGAGAGCCCTCTTGTTTTTCTCCAGATTATTATTCTTATTATTAGGGCCCGAGCAGCTACCGCTGCGAGAGCCCTCTTGTTTTTCTCCAGATTATTATTATTATTAGGGCCCGAGCAGCTACCGCTGCGAGAGCCCTCTTGTTTTTCTCCAGATTATTATTATTAGGGCCCGAGAAGCTACCGCTGCGAGAGCCCTCTTGTTTTTCTCCGGATTATTATTAGGGCCCGAGCAGCTACCGCTGCGAGAGCCCTCTTGTTTTTCTCCAGATTATTATTAGGGCCCGAGCAGCTACCGCTGCGAGAGCCCTCTTGTTTTTCTCCAGATTATTATTATTATTATTATTAGGGCCCGAGCAGCTACCGCTGCGAGAGCCCTCTTGTTTTTCTCCAGATTATTATTATTATTAGGGCCCGAGCAGCTACCGCTGCGAGAGCCCTCTTGTTTTTCTCCGGATTATTATTATTATTAGGGCCCGAGCAGCTACCGCTGCGAGAGCCCTCTTGTTTTTCTCCAGATTATTATTCTTATTAGGGCCCGAGCAGCTACCGCTGCGAGAGCCCTCTTGTTTTTCTCCAGATTATTAGGGCCCGAGCAGCTACCGCTGCGAGAGCCCTCTTGTTTTTCTCCAGATTATTATTCTTATTAGGGCCCGAGCAGCTACCGCTGCGAGAGCCCTCTTGTTTTTCTCCAGATTATTAGGGCCCGAGCAGCTACCGCTGCGAGAGCCCTCTTGTTTTTCTCCAGATTATTATTCTTATTATTATTATTATTATTATATTATTATTATTATTATTATTTACTGTGCAGCGCTTTTCCATTTTTGAGGGCCTAAACATGCACGAAAAGTCACCAAAATTTGCACATTTGTCGGGCCCGGTGAAAAATTGGATATTTTTGTGTTTCCTAAATCAATGCAAAAAAAATGACTCTGCAGCGCCACCTAAGGTCGAAAAAGTGCACCTGGTCCCGGCCCGTTTCACCTAGAGCTACGAAAATTTTTAGGCATATGTAGGACCTAGAGACCTACAAAAAAGTCAGCGTGAGCCATGTGCTCAGATGTACAGAAAAAGAGTTATGATTTTTTGAATGTGCATTTTTGGCCCATTTTTGCACGTTTGCAGGTCCCAAACTGCTCCTTGTTTCTCCTAAAGGCTTTACTCAATCGCCTTCAAATTTACTGTGGTCCATATTCACACATAGGGGCACAAGTGGGCAAAATTTCCTGCAGATCCGCTGACATATATGATAGGGGCGTGGCTTCAAATTATGTGTTCAATTTTTCCTTTGCCAAGAGGGACAAAAACCTTAATAACTTTGATGTACTAGCTTAAAAAAATCTAAAACTTCATAGACACATGGAAACTTATGTCTTTAACACCTTTAAAAAAAGTTTTTTTAAATACCTACTAGCGCCGCCTAGTGGTTGATTAAAATGTCATTTTTTACACTTTCATGTATGGTGCTCAGTCTGTTTGAGTAAAACAAATGAAAATTGGTCAGAATATCATTAAGACATGGAATATTAAGGTTTTTGAAATTTTACGACTTTTCGATAATGGGCGTAGTCTGCACGCCACCTCAAAGTCAGATGACTCGCCAAAACGAAAAAAGTGGCTGTAATTGGCCCCAAAATGGCCTTATGAGTGGAAAATAGCCTTTCACTCCCGGCCCGTTTGACCTAGAGCTCCAAAAATTTGTAGCCTTATGTAGGACCTCGAGCCCTACAAAAAAGTCAGCGCGAGCCATGTGCTCAGATGTACAAAAAGAGAGTTATGAATTTTTGAATGTGCACTTTTGGCCCGTTTTTGCTCATTTGCAGGTCCCGAACTGCTCCTTTTTTCTCCCAAACGCTTGACCCGATCGACTTCAAATTTGCTGTGATGTTTTATCTGACTGTGAGGCACAATTGTTCAAATTTTTGTGATGATCCGCCATCAAATATGTTGGGGGCGGGGCTTTATAGTATGCCTTTGATGATTACTTTGCCACATGTGAAACAAACCTTTATAACTCAGCTTTACAAGCTTAGAAAAATCTGCAACTTCACAGACACATGGAGACTCAAGCCCTTAACACAAGTGTTTAAAAAAATATTCAATTGCTTATAAGGCCATCTAGTGGCAAACAAAAATGTCAGTCTGATTTCTCGCGAAAACGAACAAAGTTGCTGTATTTGAACCCAGATGGTCTTATCTTTTCTAAACATTACATAATTGATGGATTTCCAATGCGGAATACACCTATCAACGTATTTTTTGCTATAGTGTGAGCGCCACCTAGTGGCAGCCAAAAATATAGCCTTTTTTAAACGTTTTTATGTGTTTAGCTGAGCCCTTTGAAGTAATATCGCTGAAATTAAGTCTGACAAGCCTCTAGACAGCCTTGCTGACCTCCACCAAATTTTACGCAGTTTCGATAATGGGCGTGGCCTCTATGACCATTTTCATTCCGAAGCTTTATCTGTCCAGTAAAAGTTGTTGTAATTTGACCCAGATGATCTGATCTTCTCACAATTTCACACATTGGATAAAAATATTCTCCTGAACATATCGACAAAAATTTATTCCAGTTTAAAGCTAGCGCCACCTAGTGGCTGCAAAAAATGTCATTAGTCGAAAGATTACAGTCAATCCTGTTTGGTTTGACCTACAGCTATGAAACTTTGTAGGCAAATGAAGGACTGCAAGACCTACAAAAAAGTCAATAGAAGTGATGTGCTAGGATGTACAGAAAAATTGTTATGAATTTTTTTTATGTGCAGTTTTGTCCCATTCTTAGACATTAGCTGGTCTCAAACTAGTGCCTTTTTCTCTTAAACGATTCACCACATTACCTTCAACTTTGGCATGAATCATTATCCAACTGAGGGGCACACATAGTCCAAATATCGTGAAGATCTCTAGACATAAAAGATGGGGGCGGAGCTTCAAATTATGTTTAATACTTCCTTTGCCAAGAGTGACAAAAATCTTAATAACTCAGCTATGACAGCTTCAAACCATCTGAAACTTTCCTGGGCCTTTAAAAGTAATGCAATAATACAGCTATGTGATAAACTTTCAAATCATTTACAGCGCCACCCAGTGGCGGACAAAAATCTCATTTTTTATACTTTTATGTACTGTGAAATGCCTGTTTGACTAAATGAACTCAAAAATGGTCAGAAAAGCTATGACACATTGGAACATTAAGGTTCTCAACTTTTATGACTTTTCAATAAAGGGCGTGGCCTCTATGCAAACTCAAAGTCTGGTGTCTCCCCAAAACGGTAAAAGTTGCTGTAATTGGACCTAGATGATCTGATGTTTGCAAAACTTCATATATGGGATGGGAGTCCAATGTGAAACACACCTACAAGCCTATTTTTTATCATAGTACGAGCACCACCTAGTGGCAGCAAAAAATATAGCAAATCCTTAATGTTTTTATGTACTCTGCTGAGCCCCTTGAAGTGAAACCCCTAAAAATTTTCTGAAAAGCCAGTGGCCATGCCTTATGCCCACCACAAATCAGTACAATGTTTCGACAGTGGGTGTGGCCTATATGGCATTGAAAGTCACAAAATTGGAACAATAAAAGCTGCAGTAACTCCACACACATTGTCCCACTTTGTCAAAATTTTACATATTTGGTAATAGTCCTGCACTGAAGTGATCTACAACAAATTTTTCATCATTCATATTCCTTGTTCATACCCCGACCTGTTCATACCCCAACGTGCACAGGTCTGCGAGGGCCCTTTATAGCTGCTTGCAGCTCTAGTTAGGGCCCGAGCAGCTACCGCTGCGAGAGCCCTCTTGTTTTTCTCCAGATTATTATTCTTCTTATTATTATTATTATTAGGGCCCGAGCAGCTACCGCTGCGAGAGCCCTCTTGTTTTTCTCCAGATTATTATTATTAGGGCCCGAGCAGCTACCGCTGCGAGAGCCCTCTTGTTTTTCTCCGGATTATTATTAGGGCCCGAGCAGCTACCGCTGCGAGAGCCCTCTTGTTTTTCTCCAGATTATTATTAGGGCCCGAGCAGCTACCGCTGCGAGAGCCCTCTTGTTTTTCTCCAGATTATTATTATTAGGGCCCGAGCAGCTACCGCTGCGAGAGCCCTCTTGTTTTTCTCCAGATTATTATTATTATTATTATTATTATTATTATTATTTACTGTGCAGCGCTTTTCCATTTTTGAGGGCCTAAACATGCACGAAAAGTCACCAAAATTTGCACATTTGTCGGGCCCGGTGAAAAATTGGATATTTTTGTGTTTCCCAAAAAAATGCAAAAAAAATGGCTCTGCAGCGCCACCTAAGGTCGAAAAAGTGCACCTGGTCCCGGCCAGTTTGACCTAGAGCTACGAAAATTTTTAGGCATATGTAGGACCTAGAGACCTACAAAAAAGTCAGCGCGAGCCATGTGCTCAGATGTACAGAAAAATAGTTATGAATTTTTGAATGTGCATTTTTGGCCCATTTTTGCACGTTTGCAGGTCCCAAACTGCTCCTTGTTTCTCCTAAACACTTTACTCAATCACCTTCAAATTTGCTGTGGTCCATATTCACACATAGGGGCACAAGTGGGCAAAATTTGGTGCAGATCCGCTGACATATATGATAGGGGCGTGGCTTCAAATTATGTGTTCAATTTTTCCTTCGCCAAGAGTGACATAAACCTTAATAACTTTGTTGTACTAGCTTAAAAAAATCTAAAACTTCATAGATACATGGAAACTTATGTCTTTAACACCTTTGAAAAAAGTTTTTTTAAATACCTACTAGCGCCGCCTAGTGGTTGATTAAAATCTCATTTTTTACACTTTCATGTATTGTGCTCAGTCTGTTTGAGTAAAACAAATGAAAATTGGTCAGAATATCATTAAGACATGGAATATTAAGGTTTTAAAATTTTACGACTTTTCGATAATGGGCGTAGTCTGCACGCCACCTCAAAGTCAGATGACTCGCCAAAACGAAAAAAGTGGCTGTAATTAGCCCCAAAATGGCCTTATGAGTGGAAAATAGCCTCTCACTCCCGGCCCGTTTGACCTAGAGCTCCAAAAATTTGTAGCCTTATGTAGGACCTCGAGCCCTACAAAAAAGTCAGCGCGAGCCATATGCTCAGATGTACAGAAAGAGAGTTATGAATTTTTGAATGTTCACTATTGGCCCGTTTTTGCTCATTTGCAGGTCCCGAACTGCTCCTTTTTTCTCCCAAACGCTTGACTCGATCGCCTTCAAATTTGCTGTGATGTTTTATCTGACTGTGAGGCACAATTGTTCAAATTTTTTTGACGATCCGCCAACAAATATGTTGGGGGCGGGGCTTTATATTATGCCTTTAATGATTACTTTGCCACATGTGAAACAAACCTTTATAACTCAGCTTTACAAGCTTGGAAAAATCTGAAACTTCACAGACACATGGAAACTTAAGCCCTTAACACAAGTGTTTAAAAAAATCTTCAATTGCTTATAAAGCCATCTAGTGGCAAATAAAAATGTCAGTCTGATGTCTCGCCAAAACGAACAAAGTTGCTGTGTTTGGTCCCAGATAGTCTTATCTTTTCTAAACTTCATATATTTAATGAGTTTCCAATGCGGAATACACCTATCAATGTAGTTTTTGTTATAGTGCGAGTGCCACCTAGTGGCAGCCAAAAATATAGCATTTTTTAAACGTTTTTATGTGTTTAGCTGAGCCCTTTGAAGTAATATCGCTGAAATTAAGTCTGAAAAGCCTCTAGACAGCCTTGCTGGCCTCCACCAAATTTTACGAAGTTTCGATAATGGGCGTGGCCTCTACGACCATTTTCATTCCAAAGCTTTATCTGTCCAGTAAAATTTGCTGTAATTTGACCCAGATGATCTGATCTTCTCACAATTTCACACATTGCATGAAAATATTCTCCTGAACATATCGACAAAAATACATTCCAGTTTAAAGCTAGCGCCACCTAGTGGCTGCAAAAAATGTCATTAGTCGAAAGATTACAAACAATCCTGTTTGGTTTGACCTACAGCTATGAAACTTTGTAGGCAAATGAAGGACTGTAAGACCTACAAAAAAGTCAATAGAAAAGATGTGCTAGGATGTACAGAAAAATTGTTATGAATTTTTTTAATGTGCAGTTTTGTCCCATTCTTAGACGTTAGCTGGTCTCAAACTAGTGTCTTTTTCTCTTAAAGGATTCACCCTATTACCTTCAACTTTGGCATGAATCATTATCCAACTGAGGGGCACACATAGTCCAAATATCGTGAAGATCTCTTGACATAAAAGATGCGGGCGGAGCTTCAAATTATGTTTAATACTTCCTTCGCCAAGAGTGACAAAATTCTTAATAACTCAGCTATGACAGCTTCAAACCATCTGAAACTCTTCTGGGCCTTTAAAAGTAATGCAATAATACAGCTATGTGATAAACTTTCAAATCATTTACAGCGCCACCCAGTGGCGGACAAAAATCTCATTTTTTATACTTTTATGTACTGTGAAATGCCTGTTTGACTAAATGAACTAAAAATGGTCAGAAAAGCTATGACACATTGGAACATTAAGGTTCTCAACTTTTATGACTTTTCATTAAAGGGCGTGGCCTCTATGCAAACTCAAAGTCTGATGTCTCCCCAAAACGGTAAAAGTTGCTGTAATTGGACCTAGATGATCTGATGTTTGCAAAACTTCATATATGGGACGGGAGTCCAATGTGAAACACACCTAGGAGCCTATTTTTTATCATAGTACGAGCGCCACCTAATGGCAGCAAAAAAAAAAAGCAAATCCTTAACGTTTTTATGTACTCTGCTGAGCCCCTTGAAGTGATATCCCTTAAATGTTTTCTGAAAAGCCAGTGGCCATGCCTTATGCCCTCCACAAATCAGTACGATGTTTCGACAGTGGCTGTGGCGTATATGGCATTGAAAGTCACAAAATTGGAACAATAAAAGCTGCAGTAACTCCACCCACATTGTCCCACCTTGTCTAAATTTTACATATTTGTGAATAGTCCTGCACTGAAGGGATCTACAACTAATTTTTCATCATTCATAGTCCTTGTTCATACCCCGACCTGTTCATACCCCAACGTGCACAGGTCTGCGAGGGCCCTTTATAGCTGCTTGCAGCTCTAGTTATTATTATTATTATTATTATTATTATTTACTGTGCAGCGCTTTTCCATTTTTGAGGGCCTAAACATGCACGAAAAGTCACCAAAATTTGCACATTTGTCGGGCCCGGTGAAAAATTGGATATTTTTGTGTTTCCCAAAAAAATGCAAAAAAAATGGCTCTGCAGCGCCACCTAAGGTCGAAAAAGTGCACTTGGTCCCGGCCCGTTTGACCTAGAGCTACGAAAATTTTTAGGCATATGTAGGACCTAGAGACCTACAAAAAAGTCAGCATGAGCCATGTGCTCAGATGTACAGAAAAAGAGTTATGAATTTTTGAATGTGCATTTTTGGCCCATTTTTGCACGTTTGCAGGTCCCAAACTGCTCCTTGTTTCTCCTAAACGCTTTACTCAATCGCCATTAAATTTGCTGTGGTCCATATTCACACATAGGGGCACAACTGGGCAAAATTTCGTGCAGATCCGCTGACATATATGATAGGGGCGTGGCTTCAAATTATGTGTTCAATTTTTCCTTCGCCAAGAGGGACAAAAACCTTAATAACTTTGATGTACTCGCTTAAAAAAATCTAAAACTTCATAGACACATGGAAACTTATGTCTTTAACACCTTTAAAAAAAGTTTTTTTAAATACCTACTAGCGCCGCCTAGTGGTTGATTAAAATGTCATTTTTTACACTTTCATGTATTGTGCTCAGTCTGTTTGAGTAAAACAAATGAAAATTGGTCAGAATATCACTAAAACATGGAATATAAAGGTTTTAAAATTTTACGACTTTTCGATAATGGGCATAGTCTGCACGCCACCTCAAAGTCAGATGACTCGCCAAAACGAAAAAAGTGGCTGTAATTGGCCCCAAAATGGCCTTATGAGTGGAAAATAGCCTCTCACTCCCGGCCCGTTTGACCTAGAGCTCCAAAAATTTGTATCCTTATGTAGGACCTCGAGCCCTACAAAAAAGTCAGCGCGAGCCATGTGCTCAGATGTACAGAAAGAGAGTTATGAATTTTTGAATGTGCACCTTTGGCCCGTTTTTGCTCATTTGCAGGTCCCGAACTGCTCCTTTTTTCTCCCAAACGCTTGACCCGATCGACTTCAAATTTGCTGTGATGTTTTATCTGACTGTGAGGCACAATTGTTCAAATTTTTGTGATGATCCGCCATCAAATATGTTGGGGGCGGGGCTTCATATTATGCCTTTGATGATTACTTTGCCACATGTGAAACAAACCTTTATAACTCAGCTTTACAAGCTTAGAAAAATCTGAAACTTCACAGACACATGGAGACTCAAGCCCTTAACACAAGTGTTTAAAAAAATCTTCAATTGCTTATAAGGCCATCTAGTGGCAAACAAAAATGTCAGTCTGATGTCTCGCCAAAACGAACAAAGTTGCTGTGTTTGGTCCCAGATGGTCTTATCTTTTCTAAACTTCATATATTTGATGGGTTTCCAATGCGAAATACACCTATCAACGTATTTTTTGTTATAGTGCGAGCGCCACCTAGTGGCAGCCAAAAATATAGCAATTTTTAAACGTTTTTAAGTGTTTAGCTCAGCCCTTTGAAGTAATATCGCTGAAATTAAGTCTGACAAGCCTCTAGACAACCCTGCTGACCTCCACCAAATTTTACAAAGTTTCGATAATGGGCGTGGCCTCTACGACCATTTTCATTCCGAAGCTTTATCTGTCCAGTAAAAGTTGCTGTAATTTGACCCAGATGATCTGATCTTCTCACAATTTCACACATTGGATGAAAATATTCTCCTGAACATATCGACAAAATATATTCAAGTTTAAAGCTAGCGCCACCTAGTGGCTGCAAAAAAAGTCATTAGTCGAAAGATTACAGTCAATCCTGTTTAGTTTGCCCTACAGCTATGAAACTTTGTAGGCAAATGAAGGACTGCAAGACCTACAAAAAAGTCAATAGAAGTGATGTGCTAGGATGTACAGAAAAATTGTTATGAATTTTTTTAATGTGCAGTTTTGTCCCATTCTTAGACATTAGCTGGTCTCAAACTAGTGCCTTTTTCTTTTAAACGATTCACCCCATTACCTTAAACTTTGGCATGAGCCATTATCCAACTGAGGGGCACACATAGTCTAAATATCGTGAAGATCTCTAGACATAAAAGATGGGGGCGGAGCTTCAAATTATGTTTAATACTTTCTTTGCCAAGAGTGACAAAAATCTTAATAACTGAGCTATGACAGCTTCAAACCATCTGAAACTTTCCTGGGCCTTTAAAAGTAATGCAATAACACAGCTATGTGATAAACTTTCAAATCATTTACAGCGCCACCCAGTGGCGGACAAAAATCTAATTTTTTATACTTTTATGTACTGTGAAATGCCTGTTTGACTAAATGAACTCAAAAATGGTCAGAAAAGCTATGACACATTGGAACATTAAGGTTCTCAACTTTTATGACTTTTCATTAAAGGGCGTGGCCTCTATGCAAACTCAAAGTCTGATGTCTCCCCAAAACGGTAAAAGTTGCTGTAATTGGACCTAGATGATCTGATGTTTGCAAAACTTCATATATGGGATGGGAGTCCAATGTGAAACACACCTACAGGCCTATTTTTTATCCTAGTACGAGCGCCACCTAGTGGCAGCAAAAACTATAGCAAATCCTTAACGTTTTTATGTACTCTGCTGAGCCCCTTGAAGTGATATCCCTTAAATGTTTTCTGAAAAGCCAGTGGCCATGCCTTATGCCCTCCACAAATCAGTATGATGTTTCCACAGTGGGTGTGGCCCATACGGCATTGAAAGTCACAAAACTGTAACAATAAAAGCTGCAGTAACTCAACCCAAATTGTCCCACCTTGTCTAATTTTTACATATTTGGTAAGAGTCCTGCACTGAAGTCATCTACAACTACTTTTTCATCGTTCATAGTCCTTGTTCATACCCCTACCTGTTCATACCCCAACGTGCACAGGTTTGCGAGGGCCCTTTATAGCTGCTTGCAGCTCTAGTTAGGGCCCGAGCAGCTACCGCTGCGAGAGCCCTCTTGTTTTTCTCCAGATTATTATTAGGGCCCGAGCAGCTACCGCTGCGAGAGCCCTCTTGTTTTTCTCCAGATTATTATTATTATTATTATTATTATTATTATTATTATTTACTGTGCAGCGCTTTTCCATTTTTGAGGGCCTAAACATGCACGAAAAGTCACCAAAATTTGCACATTTGTCGGGCCCGGTGAAAAATTGGATATTTTTGTGTTTCCCAAAACAACGCAAAAAAAATGGCTCTGCAGCGCCACCTAAGGTCGAAAAAGTGCACCTGGTCCCGGCCCGTTTGACCTAGAGCTACGAAAATTTTTAGGCATATGTAGGACCTAGAGACCTACAAAAAAGTCAGCGCGAGCCATGTGCTCAGATGTACAGAAAAAGAGTTATGAATTTTTGAATGTGCATTTTTGGCCCATTTTTGCACGTTTGCAGGTCCCAAACTGCTCCTTGTTTCTCCTAAACGCTTTACTCAATCACCTTCAAATTTGCTGTGGTCCATATTCACACATAGGGGCACAAGTGGGCGAAATTTGGTGCAGATCCGCTGACATATATGATAGGGGCGTGGCTTCAAATAATGTGTTCAATTTTTCCTTCGCCAAGAGGGACAAAAACCTTAATAACTTTGATGTACTAGCTTAAAAAAATCTAAAACTTCATAGACACATGAACACTTATGTCTTTAACACCTTTAAAAAAAGTTTTTTTAAATACCTACTAGCGCCGCCTAGTGGTTGATTAAAATGTCATTTTTTACACTCTCATGTATTGTGCTCAGTCTGTTTGAGTAAAACAAGTGAAAATTGGTCAGAATATCATTAAGACATGGAATATTAAGATTTTAAAATTTTATGACTTTTCGATAAAGGGCGTGGTCTGCACGCCACTTCAAAGTCAGATGACTCGCCAAAACGAAAAAAGTGGCTGTAATTGGCCCCAAAATGGCCTTATGAGTGGAAAATAGCCTCTTACTCCCGGCCCATTTGACCTAGAGCTACAAAAATTTGTAGCCTTATGTAGGACCTCGCGCCCTACAAAAAAGTCAGCGTGAGCCATATGCTCAGATGTACAGAAAGAGAGTTATGAATTTTTGAATGTGCACTTTTGGCCCGTTTCTGCTCATTTGCAGGTCCCGAACTGCTCCTTTTTTCTCCCAAACGCTTGACCCGATCGACTTCAAATTTGCTGTGATGTTTGATCTGACTGTGAGGCACAATTGTTCAAATTTTCGGGATGATCCGCCATCAAATATGTTGGGGGCGGGGCTTCATATTATGCCTTTGATGATTACTTTGCCACATGTGAAACAAACCTTTATAACTCAGCTTTACAAGCTTAGAAAAATCTGAAACTTCACATACACATGAAGACTTAAGCCCTTAACACAAGTGTTTAAAAAAATCTTCAATTGCTTATAAGGCCATCTAGTGGCAAACAAAAATGTCAGTCTGATGTCTCGCCAAAACGAACAAAGTTGCTGTGTTTGGTCCCAGATGGTCTTATCTTTTCTAAACTTCATATATTTGATGGGTTTCCAATGCGGAATACACCTATCAACGTATTTTTTGTTATAGTGCGAGCGCCACCTAGTGGCAGCCAAAAATATAGCATTTTTTAAACGTTTTTATGTGTTTAGCTGAGCCCTTTGATGTAATATCGCTGAAATTAAGTCTGAAAAGCCTCTAGACAGCCCTGCTGACCTCCACCAAATTTTACGAAGTTTCGATAATGGGCGTGGTCTCTACGACCATTTTCATTCCGAAGCTTTATCTGTCCAGTAAAAGTTGCTGTAATTTGACCCAGATGATCTGATCTTCTCACAATTTCACACATTGGATGAACATATTCTCCTGAACATATCGACAAAAATATATTCCAGTTTAAAGCTAGCGCCACCTAGTGGCTGCAAAAAATGTCATTAGTCGAAAGATTACAGTCAATCCTGTTTGGTTTGACCTACAGCTATGAAAATTTGTAGGCAAATGAAGGACTGCAAGGCCTACAAAAAAGTCAATAGAAGTGATGTGCTAGGATGTACAGAAAAATTGTTATGAATTTTTTTAATGTGCAGTTTTGTCCCATTCTTAGACATTAGCTGGTCTCAAACTAGTGCCTTTTTCTCTTAAACGATTCACCCCATTACCTTCAACTTTGGCATGAATCATTATCCAACTGAGGGGCACACATAGTCCAAATATCGTGAAGATCTCTTGACATAAAAGATGGGGGCGGAGCTTCAAATTATGTTTAATATTTCCTTCGCCAAGAGTGACAAAAATATTATTAACTCAGCTATGACAGCTTCAAACCATCTGAAACTTTCCTGGGCCTTTAAAAGTCATGCAATAATACAGCTATGTGATAAACTTTCAAATCATTTACAGCGCCACCCAGTGGCGGACAACAATCTCATTTTTTATACTTTTATGTACTCTGAAATGCCTGTTTGACTAAATGAACTCAAAAATGGTCAGAAAAGCTATGACACATTGGAACATTAAGGTTCTCAACTTTTATGACTTTTCATTAAAGGGCGTGGCCTCTATGCAAACTCAAAGTCTGATGTCTCCCCAAAACGGTAAAAGTTGCTGTAATTGGACCTAGATGATCTGATGTTTGCAAAACTTCATATATGGGATGGGAGTCCAATGTGAAACACACCTACAAGCCTATTTTTATCATAGTACGAGCGCCACCTAATGGCAGCAAAAAATATAGCAAATCCTTAATGTTTTTATGTACTCTGCTGAGCCCCTTGAAGTGATATCCCTTAAATGTTTTCCGAAAAGCCAGTGGCCATGCCTTATGCCCTCCACAAATCAGTACGATGTTTCGACAGTGGCTGTGGCCTATATGGCATTGAAAGTCACAAAATTGGAACAATAAAAGCTGCACTAACTCCACCCACATTGTCCCACCTTGTCTAAATTTTACATATTTGGAAAGAGTCCTGCAATGAAGTGATATACAACTACTATTTCATCATTCATAGTCCTTGTTCATACCCCGACCTGTTCATACCTCAACGTGCACAGGTCTGCGAGGGCCCTTTATAGCTGCTTGCAGCTCTAGTTATTATTATTATTAGGGCCCGAGCAGCTACCGCTGCGAGAGCCCTCTTGTTTTTCTCCAGATTATTATTATTATTATTATTATTATTATTATTTACTGTGCAGCGCTTTTCCATTTTTGAGGGCCTAAACATGCACGAAAAGTCACCAAAATTTGCACATTTGTCGGGCCCGGTGAAAAATTGGATATTTTCGTGTTTCCCAAAACAATGCAAAAAAAATGGCTCTGCAGCGCCACCTAAGGTTGAAAAAGTGCACCTGGTCCCGGCCCGTTTGACCTAGAGCTACGAAAATTTTTAGGCATATGTAGGACCTAGAGACCTACAAAAAAGTCAGCGCGAGCCATGTGCTCAGATGTACAGAAAAAGAGTTATGAATTTTTGAATGTGCATTTTTGGCCCATTTTTGCACGTTTGCAGGTCCCAAACTGCTCCTTGTTTCTCCTAAACGCTTTACTCAATCACCTTCAAATTTGCTGTGGTCCATATTCACACATAGGGGCACAAGTGGGCAAAATTTGGTGCAGATCCGCTGACATATATGATAGGGGCGTGGCTTCAAATTATGTGTTCAATTTTTCCTTCGCCAAGAGTGACATAAACCTTAATAACTTTGTTGTACTAGCTTAAAAAAATCTAAAACTTCATAGATACATGGAAACTTATGTCTTTAACACGTTTGAAAAAAGTTTTTTTAAATACCTACTAGCGCCGCCTAGTGGTTGATTAAAATGTTATTTTTTACACTTTCATGTATTGTGCTCAGTCTGTTTGAGTAAAACAAATGAAAATTGGTCAGAATATCATTAAGACATGGAATATTAAGGTTTCAAAATTTTACGACATTTCGATAATGGGCGTAGTCTGCACGCCACCTCAAAGTCAGATGACTCGCCAAAATGAAAAAAGTGGCTGTAATTGGCCCCAAAATGGCCTTATGAGTGGAAAATAGCCTCTCACTCCCGGCCCGTTTGACCTAGAGCTCCAAAAATTTGTAGCCTTATGTAGGACCTCGACCTCTACAAAAAAGTCAGCGCGAGCCATGTGCTCAGATGTACAGAAAGAGAGTTATGAATTTTTGAAGGTGCACCTTTAGCCCGTTTTTGCTCATTTGCAGGTCCCGAACTGCTCCTTTTTTCTCCCAAACGCTTGACCCGATCGACTTCAAATTTGCTGTGATGTTTGATCTGACTGTGAGGCACAATTGTTCACATTTTCGGGATGATCTGCCAACAAATATGTTGGGGGCGGGGCTTCATATTATGCCTTTGATGATTACTTTGCCACATGTGAAACAAACCTTTATAACTCAGCTTTACAAGCTTAGAAAAATCTGAAACTTCACATACACATGAAGACTTAAGCCCTTAACACAAGTGTTTAAAAAAATCTTCAATTGCTTATAAGGCCATCTAGTGGGAAACAAAAATGTCAGTCTGATGTCTCGCCAAAACGAACAAAGTTGCTGTGTTTGGTCCCAGATGGTCTTATCTTTTCTAAACTTCATATATTTGATGGGTTTTCAATGCGGAATACACCTATCAACGTATTTTTTGTTATAGTGCGAGCGCCACCTAGTGGCAGCCAAAAATAGAGCATTTTTTAAACGTTTTTATGTGTTTAGCTGAGCCCTTTGATGTAATATCGCTGAAATTAGGTCTGAAAAGCCTCTAGACAGCCCTGCTGACCTCCACCAAATTTTACGAAGTTTCGATAATGGGCGTGGCCTCTACGACCATTTTCATTCCGAAGCTTTATCTGTCCAGTAAAAGTTGCTCTAATTTGACCCAGATGATCTGATCTTCTCACAATTTCACATATTGGATGAAAATATTCTCCTGAACATATCGACAAAAATAAATTCCAGTTTAAAGCTAGCGCCACCTAGTGGCTGCAAAAAATGTCATTAGTCGAATGATTACAGTCAATGCTGTTTGGTTTGACCTACAGCTATGAAACTTTGTAGGCTAATGAAGGACTGTAAGGCCTACAAAAAAGTCAATAGAAGTGATGTGCAAGGATGTACAGAAAAATTGTTATGAATTTTTTTAATGTGCAGTTTTGTCCCATTCTTAGACATTAGCTGGTCTCAAACTAGTGCCTTTTTCTCTTGAACGATTCACCCCATTACCTTCAACTTTGGCATGAATCATTATCCAACTGAGGGGCACACATAGTCCAAATATCGTGAAGATCTTTTGACATAAAAGATGGGGGCGGAGCTTCAAATGATGTTTAATACTTCCTTCGCCAAGAGTGACAAAAATCTTAATAACTCAGCTATGACAGCTTCAAACCATCTGAAACTTTCCTGGGACTTTAAAAGTCATGCAATAATACAGCTATGTGATAAACTTTCAAATTATTTACAGCGCCACCCAGTGGCGGACAAAAATCTCATTTTTTATACTTTTATGTACTGTGAAATGCCTGTTTGACTAAATGAACTCAAAAATGGTCAGAAAAGCTATGACACATTGGAACATTAAGGTTCTCAACTTTTATGACTTTTCATTAAAGGGCGTGGCCTCTATGCAAACTCAAAGTCTGATGTCTCCCCAAAACGGTAAAAGTTGCTGTAATTGGACCTAGATGATCTGATGTTTGCAAAACTTCATATATGGGATGGGAGTCCAATGTGAAACACACCTACAAGCCTATTTTTTATCATAGTAAGAGCGCCACCTAGCGGCAGCAAAAAATATAGCAAATCCTTAATGTTTTTATGTACTCTGCTGAGCCCCTTGAAGTGATATCCCTTAAATGTTTTCTGAAAAGCCAGTGGCCATGCCTTATGCCCTCCACAAATTAGTACAATGATTCGACAGTGGGTTTGGCCTATATGGCATTGAAAGTCACAAAATTGGAAAAATAAAAGCTGCAGTAACTCCACTCACATTGTCCCACCTTGTCTAAATTTTACATATTTGATAAGAGTCCTGCACTGAAGTCATCTACAACTAATTTTTCATCGTTCATAGTCCTTGTTCATACCCCAACCTGTTCATACCCCAACGTGCACAGGTCTGCGAGGGCCCTTTATAGCTGCTTGCAGCTCTAGTTATTATTATTATTATTTACTGTGCAGCGCTTTTCCATTTTTGAGGGCCTAAACATGCACGAAAACTCACCAAAATTTGCACATTTGTCGGGCCCGGTGAAAAATTGGATAATTTTGTGTTTCCCAAAACAATGCAAAAAAAATGGCTCTGCAGCGCCACCTAAGGTTGAAAAAGTGCACCTGGTCCCGGCCCGTTTGACCTAGAGCTACGAAAATTTTTAGACATATGTAGGACCTAGAGACCTACAAAAAAGTCAGCGCGAGCCATGTGCTCAGATGTACAGAAAAAGAGTTATGAATTTTTGAATGTGCATTTTTGGCCCATTTTTGCACGTTTGCAGGTCCCAAACTGCTCCTTGTTTCTCCTAAACGCTTTACTCAATCACCTTCAAATTTGCTGTGGTCCATATTCACACATAGGGGCACAAGTGGGCAAAATTTGGTGCAGATCCGCTGACATATATGATAGGGGCGTGGCTTCAAATTATGTGTTCAATTTTTCCTTCGCCAAGAGTGACATAAACCTTAATAACTTTGTTGTACTAGCTTAAAAAAATCTAAAACTTCATAGACACATGGAAACTTATGTCTTTAACACCTTTAAAAAAAGTTTTTTAAAATACCTACTAGCGCCGTCTAGTGGTTGATTAAAATGTCATTTTTTACACTTTCATGTATTGTGCTCAGTCTGTTTGAGTAAAACAAATGAAAATTGGTCAGAATATCATTAAGACATGGAATATTAAGGTTTTAAAATTTTACGACATTTCGATAATGGGCGTAGTCTGCACGCCACCTCAAAGTCAGATGACTCGCCAAAATGAAAAAAGTGGCTGTAATTGGCCCCAAAATGGCCTTATGAGTGGAAAATAGCCTCTCACTCCCGGCCCGTTTGACCTAGAGCTCCAAAAATTTGTAGCCTTATGTAGGACCTCGACCTCTACAAAAAAGTCAGCGCGAGCCATGTGCTCAGATGTACAGAAAGAGAGTTATGAATTTTTGAAGGTGCACCTTTAGCCCGTTTTTGCTCATTTGCAGGTCCCGAACTGCTCCTTTTTTCTCCCAAACGCTTGACCCGATCGACTTCAAATTTGCTGTGATGTTTTATCTGACTCTGAGGCACAATTGTTCAAATTTTCGTGACGATCCGCAATCAAATATGGTGGGGGCGGGCCTTCATATTATGCCTTTGATGATTACTTTTCCACATGTGAAACAAATCTTTATAACTCAGCTTTACAAGCTTGGAAAAATCTGAAACTTAACAGACACAGGGAGACTCAAGCCCTTAACACAAGTGTTTAAAAAAATCTTCAATTGCTTATAAGGCCATCTAGTGGCAAACAAAAATGTCAGTCTGATGTCTCGCCAAAACGAACAAAGTTGCTGTGTTTGGTCCCAGATGGTCTTATCTTTTCTAAACTTCATATATTTGATGGGTTTCCAATGCGGAATACACCTATCAATGTATTTTTTGTTATAGTGCGAGCGCCACCTAGTGGCAGCCAAAAATATAACATTTTTTAAACGTTTTTAAGTGTTTAGCTGAGCCTTTTGAAGTAATATCGCTGAAATTAAGTCTGAAAAGCCTCTAAACAGCCTTGATGACCTCCACCAAATTTTACGAAGTTTCGATAATGGGCGTGGCCTCTACGACCATTTTCATTCCGAAGCTTTATCTGTCCAGTAAAAGTTGCTGTAACTTGACCCAGATGATCTGATCTTCTCACAATTTCACACATTGGATAAAAATATTCTCCTGAACATATCGACAAAAATATATTCCAGTTTAAAGCTAGCGCCACCTAGTGGCTGCAAAAAATGTCATTGGTCGAAAGATTACAGTCAATCCTGTTTGGTTTGACCTACAGCTATGAAACTTTGTAGGCAAATGAAGGACTGCAAGACCTACAAAAAAGTCAATAGAAGTGATGTGCTAGGATGTACAGAAAAATTGTTATGAATTTTTTTAATTAAAGTTTTGTTCCATTCTTAGACATTAGCTGGTCTCAAACTAGTGCCTTTTTCTCTTAAATGATTCACCCCATTACCTTCAACTTTGGCATGAATCATTATCCAACTGAGGGGCACACATAGTCCAAATATCGTGAAGATCTCTTGACATAAAAGATGGGGGCGGAGCTTCCAATTATGTTTAATACTTCCTTTGCCAAGAGTGACAAAAATCTTAATAACTCAGCTATGACAGCTTCAAACCATCTGAAACTTTCCTGGGCCTTTAAAAGTAATGCAATAATACAGCTATGTGATAAACTTTCAAATCATTTACAGCGCCACCCAGTGGCGGACAAAAATCTTATTTTTTATACTTTTATGTACTGTGAAATGCCTGTTTGACTAAATGAACTAAAAAATGGTCAGAAAAGCTATGACACATTGGAACATTAAGGTTCTCAACTTTTATGACTTTTCATTAAAGGGCGTGGCCTCTATGCCAACTCAAAATCCGATGTCTCGCGAAAACGGTAAAAGTTGCTGTAATTGGACCTAGACCATCATATATTTTTAAAACTTCATATATGGGATGGGAGTCCAATGTGAAACACACCTACAGGCCTATTTTTTAATCATAGTACGAGCGCCACCTAGTGGCAGCAAAAAATATAGCAAATCCTTAATGTTTTTATGTACTCTGCTGAGCCCCTTGAAGTGACATCCCTTAAATGTTTTTTGAAAAGCCAGTGGCCATGCCTTATGCCCTCTGCAAATCAGTACGATGTTTCGACAGTGAATGTGGCCTATATCGCATTGAAAGTCACAAAATTGGAACAATAAAAGCTGCAGTAACTCCACCCACATTGTCCCACCTTGTCTAAATTTTACATATTTGGTAAGAGTCCTGCACTGAAGTCATCTACAACTACTTTTTCATCGTTCATAGTCCTTGTTCATACCCCGACCTGTTAATACCCCAACGTGCACAGGTCTGCGAGGGCCCTTTATAGCTGCTTGCAGCTCTAGTTATTATTATTATTATTATTTACTGTGCAGCGCTTTTCCATTTTTGAGGGCCTAAACATGCACGAAAAGTCACCAAAATTTGCACATTTGTCGGGCCCGGTGAAAAATTGGATATTTTTGTGTTTCCCAAAATAATGCAAAAAAAATGGCTCTGCAGCGCCACCTAAGGTTGAAAAAGTGCACCTGGTCCCGGCCCGTTTGACCTAGAGCTACGAAAATTTTTAGGCATATGTAGGACCTAGAGACCTACAAAAAAGTCAGTGCGAGCCATGTGCTCAGATGTACAGAAAAAGAGTTATGAATTTTTGAATGTGCATTTTTGGCCCATTTTTGCACGTTTGCAGGTCCCAAACTGCTCCTTGTTTCTCCTAAACGCTTTACTCAATCACCTTCAAATTTGCTGTGGTCCATATTCACACATAGGGGCACAAGTGGGCAAAATTTGGTGCAGATCCGCTGACATATATGATAGGGGCGTGGCTTCAAATTATGTGTTCAATTTTTCCTTCGCCAAGAAGAACAAAAACCTTAATAACTTTGATGTACAAGCTTAAAAAAATCTAAAACTTCACAGACACATGAAAACTTATGTCTATAACACGTTTAAAAAAAGTTTTTTTAAATACCTACTAGCGCCGCCTAGTGGTTGATTAAAATGTCATTTTTTACACTTTCATGTATTGTGCTCAGTCTGTTTGAGTAAAACAAATGAAAATTGGTCAGAATATCATTAAGACATGGAATATTAAGGTTTTAAAATTTTACGACATTTCGATAATGGGCGTAGTCTGCACGCCACCTCAAAGTCAGATGACTCGCCAAAACGAAAAAAGTGGCTGTAATTGGCCCCAAAATGGCCTTATGAGTGGAAAATAGCCTCTCACTCCCGGCCCGTTTGACCTAGAGCTCCAAAAATTTGTAGCCTTATGTAGGACCTCGAGCCCTACAAAAAAGTCAGCGCGAGCCATATGCTCAGATGTACAGAAAGAGAGTTATGAATTTTTGAATGTGCACTTTTGGCCCGTTTTTGCTCATTTGCAGGTCCCGAACTGCTCCTTTTTTCTCCCAAACGCTTGACCCGATCGCCTTCAAATTTGCTGTGATGTTTTATCTGACTGTGAGGCACAATTGTTCAAATTTTTGTGACGATCCGCCAACAAATATGTTGGGGGCGGGGCTTTATATTATGCCTTTGATGATTACTTTGCCACATGTGAAACAAACCTTTATAACTCAGCTTTACAAGCTTGGAAAAATCAGAAACTTCACAGACACATGGAAACTTAAGCCCTTAACACAAGTGTTTAAACAAATCTTCAATTGCTTATAAGGCCATCTAGTGGCAAACAAAAATGTCAGTCTGATGTCTCGCCAAAACGAACAAAGTTGCTGTGTTTGGTCCCAGATAGTCTTATCTTTTCTAAACTTCATATATTTAATGAGTTTCCAATGCGGAATACACCTATCAACGTATTTTTTGTTATAGTGCGAGTGCCACCTAGTGGCAGCCAAAAATACAGCATTTTTTAAACGTTTTTATGTGTTTACCTGAGCCCTTTGAAGTCATATCGCTGACATTAAGTCTGAAAAGACTCTAGACAGCCCTGCTGACCTCCACCAAATTTTACGAAGTTTCGATAATGGGCGTGGCCTCTACGACCATTTACATTCCAAAGCTTTATCTGTCCAGTAAAATTTGCTGTAATTTGACCCAGATGATCTGATCTTCTCACAATTTCACACATTGCATGAAAATATTCTCCTGAACATATCGACAAAAATATATTCCAGTTTAAAGCTAGCGCCACCTAGTGGCTGCAAAAAATGTCATTAGTCGAAAGATTACAAACAATCCTGTTTGGTTTGACCTACAGCTATGAAACTTTGTAGGCAAATGAAGGACTGTAAGACCTACAAAAAAGTCAATAGAAAACATGTGCTAGGATGTACAGAAAAATTGTTATGAATTTTTTTAATGTGCAGTTTTGTCCCATTCTTAGACATTAGCTGGTCTCAAACTAGTGCCTTTTTCTCTTGAACGATTCACCCCATTACCTTCAACTTTGGCATGAATCATTATCCAACTGAGGGGCACACATAGTCCAAATATCGTGAAGATGTCTTGACATAAAAGATGCGGGCGGAGCTTCAAATTATGTTTAATACTTCCTTTGCCAAGAGTGACAACAATCTTAATAACTCAGCTATGACAGCTTCAAACCATCTGAAACTCTCCTGGGCCTTTAAAAGTAATGCAATAATACAGCTATGTGATAAACTTTCAAATCATTTACAGCGCCACCCAGTGGCGGACAAAAATCTCATTTTTTATACTTTTATGTACTGTGAAATGCCTGTTTGACTAAATGAACTAAAAAATGGTCAGAAAAGCTATGACACATTGGAACATTAAGGTTCTCAACTTTTATGACTTTTCATTAAAGGGCGTGGCCTCTATGCAAACTCAAAGTCTGATGTCTCCCCAAAACGGTAAAAGTTGCTGTAATTGGACCTAGATAATCTGATGTTTGAAAAACTTCATATATGGGACGGGAGTCAATGTGAAACACACCTAGGAGCCTATTTTTTATCATAGTACGAGCGCCACCTAATGGCAGCAAAAAATATAGCAAATCCTTAACATTTTTATGTACTCTGCTGAGCCCCTTGAAGTCATATCCCTTAAATGTTTTCTGAAAAGCCAGTGGCCATGCCTTATGCCCTCCACAAATCAGTACGATGTTTCGACAGTGGCTGTGGCGTATATGGCATTGAAAGTCACAAAATTGGAACAATAAAAGCTGCAGTAACTCCACCCACATTGTCCCACCTTGTCTAAATTTTACATATTTGGTAATAGTCCTGCACTGAAGGGATCTACAACTAATTTTTCATCGTTCGTAGTCCTTGTTCATACCCCGACCTGTTCATACCCCAACGTACACAGGTCTGCGAGGGCCCTTTATAGCTGCTTGCAGCTCTAGTTATTATTATTATTATTTACTGTGCAGCGCTTTTCCATTTTTGAGGGCCTAAACATGCACGAAAAGTCACCAAAATTTGCACATTTGTCGGGCCCGGTGAAAAATTGGATATTTTTGTGTTTCCCAAAACAATGCAAAAAAAATGGCTCTGCAGCGCCACCTAAGGTCCAAAAAGTGCACCTGGTCCCGGCCCGTTTGACCTAGAGCTACGAAAATTTTTAGGCATATGTAGGACCTAGAGACCTACAAAAAAGTCAGCGCGAGCCATGTGCTCAGATGTACAGAAAAAGAGTTATGATTTTTTGAATGTGCACTTTTGGCCCATTTTTGCACGTTTGCAGGTCCCAAACTGCTCCTTGTTTCTCCTAAATGCTTTACTCAATCGCCTTCAAATTTGCTGTGGTCCATATTCACACATAGGGGCACAAGTGGGCAAAATTTGGTGCAGATCCGCTGACATATATGATAGGGGCGTGGCTTCAAATTATGTGTTCAATTTTTCCTTCGCCAAGAGGGACAAAAACCTTAATAACTTTGATGTACTAGCTTAAAAAAATCTAAAACTTCATAGACACATGAAAACTTATGTCTTTAACACATTTGAAAAAAGTTTTTTTCAATAACTACTAGCGCCGCCTAGTGGTTGATTAAAATGTAAATTTTTACACTTTCATGTATTGTGCTCAGTCTGTTTGAGTAAAACAAGTGAAAATTGGTCAGAATATCATTAAGACATGGAATATTAAGATTTTAAAATTTTATGACTTTTCGATAATGGGCGTGGTCTGCACGCCACTTCAAAGTCAGATGACTCGCCAAAACGAAAAAAGTGGCTGTAATTGGCCCCAAAATGGCCTTATGAGTGGAAAATAGCCTCTTACTCCCGGCCCATTTGACCTAGAGCTACAAAAGTTTGTAGCCTTATGTAGGACCTCGAGCCCTACAAAAAAGTCAGCGCGAGCCATATGCTCAGATGTACAGAAAGAGACTTATGAATTTTTGAATGTGCACTTTTGGCCCGTTTTTGCTCATTTGCAGGTCCCGAACTGCTCCTTTTTTCTCCCAAACGCTTAACCCGATCGACTTCAAATTTGCTGTGATGTTTTATCTGACTGTGAGGCACAATTGTTCAAATTTTTGTGACGATCCGCCAACAAATATGTTGGGGGCGGGGCTTTATATTATGCCTTTGATGATTACTTTGCCACATGTGAAACAAACCTTTATAACTCAGCTTTACAAGCTTGGAAAAATCTGAAACTTCACAAACACATGAAGACTTAAGCCCTTAACACAAGTGATTAAAAAAATCTTCAATTGCTTATAAGGCCATCTAGTGGCAAACAAAAATGTCAGTCTGATGTCTCGCCAAAACGAACAAAGTTGCTGTGTTTGGTCCCAGATGGGCTTATCTTTTCTAAACTTCATATATTTGATGGGTTTCCAATGCGGAATACACCTATCAACGTATTTTTTGTTATAGTGCGAGCGCCACCTAGTGGCAGCCAAAAATATAGCATTTTTTAAACGTTTTTATGTGTTTAGCTGAGCCCTTTGAAGTAATATCGCTGAAATTAAGTCTGCAAAGCCTCTAGACAGCCTTGCTGACCTCCACTAAATTTTACGAAGTTTCGATAATGGGCGTGGCCTCTACGACCATTTTCAATCCGAAGCTTTATCTGTCCAGTAAAAGTTGCTGTAATTTGACCCAGATGGTCTGATCTTCTCACAATTTCACACATTGGATGAAAATATTCTCCTGAACATATCGACAAAAATATATTCCAGTTTAAAGCTAGCGCCACCTAGTGGCTGCAAAAAATGTCATTAGTCGAAAGATTACAGTCAATCCTGTTTGGTTTGACCTAGAGCTATGAAACTTTGTAGGCAAATGAAGGACTGCAAGACCTACAAAAAAGTCAATAGAAGTGATGTGCTAGGATGTACAGAAAAATTGTTATGATTTTTTTTAATGTGCAGTTTTGTCGCATTCTTAGAAATTAGCTGGTCTCAAACTAGTGCCTTTTTCTCTTAAACGATTCACCCCATTACCTTTAACTTTGGCATGAATCATTATCCAACTGAGGGGCACACATAGTCCAAATATCGTGAAGATCTCTTGACATAAAAAATTGGGGCGGAGCTTCAAATTATGTTTAATATTTCCTTCGCCAAGAGTGACAAAAATATTATTAACTCAGCTATGACAGCTTCAAACCATCTGAAACTTTCCTGGGCCTTTAAAAGTCATGCAATAATACAGCTATGTGATAAACTTTCAAATCATTTACAGCGCCACCCAGTGGAGGACAAAAATCTCATTTTTTATACTTTTATGTACTCTGAAATGCCTGTTTGACTAAATGAACTCAAAATTGGTCAGAAAAGCTTTGACACATTGGAACATTAAGGTTCTCAACTTATATGACTTTTCATTAAAGGGCATGGCCTCTATGCAAACTCAAAGTCTGACGTCTCGCCAAAACGGTAAAAGTTGCTGTAATTGGACCTAGATGATCTGATGTTTGCAAAACTTCATATATGGGATGGGAGTCCAATGTGAAACACACCTACAAGCCTATTTTTATCATAGTACGAGCGCCACCTAATGGCAGCAAAAAATATAGAAAATCCTTAATGTTTTTATGTACTCTGCTGAGCCCCTTGAAGTGATATCCCTTAAATGTTTTCTGAAAAGCCAGTGGCCATGCCTTATGCCCTCCACAAATCAGTACGATGTTTCGACAGTGGCTGTGGCCTATATGGCATTGAAAGTCACAAAATTGGAACAATAAAAGCTGCAGTAACTCCACCCACATTGTCCCACCTTGTCTAAATTTTACATATTTGGTAAGAGTCCTGCACTGAAGTCACTACAACTACTTTTTCATCGTTCATAGTCCTTGTTCATACCCCGACCTGTTCATACCCCAACGTGCACAGGTCTGCGAGGGCCCTTTATAGCTGCTTGCAGCTCTAGTTATTATTATTATTATTATTATTATTATTATTTACTGTGCAGCGCTTTTCCATTTTTGAGGGCCTAAACATGCACGAAAAGTCACCAAAATTTGCACATTTGTCGGGCCCGGTGAAAAATTGGATATTTTTGTGTTTCCCAAAACAATGCAAAAAAAATGGCTCTGCAGCGCCACCTAAGGTCGAAAAAGTGCACCTGGTCCCGGCCCGTTTGACCTAGAGCTACGAAAATTTTTAGCCATATGTAGGACCTAGAGACCTACAAAAAAGTCAGCGCGAGCCATGTGCTCAGATGTACAGAAAAAGAGTTATGAATTTTTGAATGTGCATTTTTGGCCCATTTTTGCACGTTTGCAGGTCCCAAACTGCTCCTTGTTTCTCCCAAACGCTTTACTCAATCGCCTTCAAATTTGCTGTGGTCCATATTCACACATAGGGGCACAAGTGGGCAAAATTTGGTGCAGATCCGCTGACATATATGATAGGGGCGTGGCTTCAAATTATGTGTTCAATTTTTCCTTCGCCAAGAGTGACAAAAACCTTAATAACTCTGATGTACTAGCTTAAAAAAATCTAAAACTTCATAGACACATGGAAACTTAAGTCTTTAACACCTTTAAAAAAAGTTTTTTTAAATACCTACTAGCGCCGCCTAGTGGTTGATTAAAATGTCATTTTTTACACTTTCATGTATTGTGCTCAGTCTGTTTGAGTAAAACAAATGAAAATTGGTCAGAATATCATTAAGACATGGAATATTAAGGTTTTAAAATTTTACCACTTTTCGATAATGGGCGTAGTCTGCACGCCACCTCAAAGTCAGATGACTCGCCAAAACTAAAAAAGTGGCTGAAATTGGCCCCAAAATGGCCTTATGAGTGGAAAATAGCCTCTCACTCCCGGCCCGTTTGACCTAGAGCTCCAAAAATTTGTAGCCTTATGTAGGACCTCGACCCCTACAAAAAAGTCAGCGCGAGCCATGTGCTCAGATGTACAGAAAGAGAGTTATGAATTTTTGAATGTGCAGTTTTGGCCCGTTTTTGCTCATTTGCAGGTCCCGAACTGCTCCTTTTTTCTCCCAAACGCTTGACCCGATCGACTTCAAATTTGCTGTGATGTTTTATCTGACTGTGAGGCACAATTGTTCAAATTTTTGTGATGATCCGCCATCAAATATGTTGGGGGCGGGGCTTTATATTATGCCTTTGATGATTACTTTGCCACATGTGAAACAAACCTTTATAACTCAGCTTTACAAGCTTAGAAAAATCTGAAACTTCACAGACACATGGAGACTCAAGCCCTAAACACATGTGTTTAAAAAAATATTATATTGCTTATAAGGCCATCTAGTGGCAAACAAAAATGTCAGTCTGATGTCTCGCCAAAACGAACAAAGTTGCTGTGTTTGGTCCCAGATGGTCTTATCTTTTCTAAACTTCATATATTTGATGGGTTTCCAATGCGGAATACACCTAACAACGTATTTTTTGTTATAGTGTGAGCGCCACCTAGTGGCAGCCAAAAATATAGCATTTTTTAAACGTTTTTATGTGTTTAGCTGAGCCCTTTGATGTAATATCGCTGAAATTAGGTCTGAAAAGCCTCTAGACAGCCCTGCTGACCTCCACCAAATTTTACGAAGTTTCGATAATGGCCGTGGCCTCTACGACCATTTTCATTCCGAAGCTTTATCTGTCCAGTAAAAGTTTCTGTAATTTGACCCAGATGATCTGATCTTCTCACAATTTCACACATTGGATGAAAATATTCTCCTGAACATATCGACAAAAATATATTCCAGTTTAAAGCTAGCGCCACCTAGTGGCTGCAAAAAATGTAATTAGTCGAATGATTACAGTCAATCCTGTTTGGTTTGACCTACAGCTATGAAACTTTGTATGCCAATGAAGGACTGTAAGACCTACAAAAAAGTCAATAGAAGTGATGTGCAAGGATGTACAGAAAAATTGTTATGAATTTTTTTAATGTGCAGTTTTGTCCCATTCTTAGACATTAGCTGGTCTCAAACTAGTGCCTTTTTCTCTTAAACGATTCACCCCATTACCTTCAACTTTGGCATGAATCATTATCCAACTGAGGGGCACACATAGTCCAAATATCGTGAAGATCTCTTGACATAAAAGATGGGGGCGGAGCTTCAAATTATGTTTAATACTTCCTTCGCCAAGAGTGACAAAAATCTTAATAACTGAGCTATGACAGCTTCAAACCATCTGAAACTTTCCTGGGCCTTTAAAAGTCATGCAATAATACAGCTATGTGATAAGCTTTCAAATCATTTACAGCGCCACCCAGTGGCGGACAAAAATCTCATTTATTATACTTTTATGTACTGTGAAATGCCTGTTTGACTAAATGAACTCAAAAATGGTCAGAAAAGCTATGACACATTGAAACCTTAAGGTTCTCAACTTTTATGACTTTTCAATTAAGAGCGTGGCCTCTATGCCAACTCAAAATCCGATGTCTCGCGAAAACGGTAAAAGTTGCTGTAATTGTACCTAGACGATCTGATATTTTTCAAACTTCGTATATGGGATGGGAGTCCAATGTGAAACACACCTACAAGCCTATTTTTTATCATAGTACGAGCGCCACCTAGTGGCAGCAAAAAACATAGCAAATCCTTAATGTTTTTATTTACTCTGCTGAGCCCCTTGAAGCGATATCCCTTAAATGTTTTCTGAAAAGCCAGTGGCCATGCCTTATGCCCTCCACAAATCAGTACGATGTTTCCACAGTGGGTGTGGCCTATATGGCATTGAAAGTAACAAAATTGGAACAATAAAAGCTGCAGTAACTCCACCCACATTGTCCCACCTTGTCTAAATTTTACATATTTGGTAAAAGTCCTGCACTGAAGTGATCTACAACAAATTTTTCATCATTCATAGTCCTTGTTCATACCCCGACCTGTTCATACCCCAACGTGCACAGGTCTGCGAGGGCCCTTTATAGCTGCTTGCAGCTCTAGTTATTATTATTATTATTATTATTATTATTATTTACTGTGCAGCGCTTTTCCATTTTTGAGGGCCTAAACATGCACGAAAAGTCACCAAAATTTGCACATTTGTCGGGCCCGGTGAAAAATTGGATATTTTTTTGTTTCCAAAAAAAATGCAAAAAAAATGGCTCTGCAGCGCCACCTAAGGTCGAAAAAGTGCACCTGGTCCCGGCCCGTTTGACCTAGAGCTACGAAAATTTTTAGGCATATGTAGGACCTAGAGACCTACAAAAAAGTCAGCGTGAGCCATGTGCTCAGATGTACAGAAAAAGAGTTATGAATTTTTGAATGTGCATTTTTGGCCCATTTTTGCACGTTTGCAGGTCCCAAACTGCTCCTTGTTTCTCCTAAACGCTTTACTCAATCGCCTTCAAATTTGCTGTGGTCCATATTCACACATAGGGGCACAAGTGGGCAAAATTTGGTGCATATCCGCTGACATATATGATAGGGGCGTGGCTTCAAATTATGTGTTCAATTTTTCCTTCGCCAAGAGTGACATAAACCTTAATAACTTTGTTGTACTAGCTTAAAAAAATCTAAAACTTCATAGATACATGGAAACTTATGTCTTTAACACCTTTGAAAAAAGTTTTTTTAAATACCTACTAGCGCCGCCTAGTGGTTGATTAAAATGTTATTTTTTACACTTTCATGTATTGTGCTCAGTCTGTTTGAGTAAAACAAATGAAAATTGGTCAGAATATCATTAAGACATGGAATATTAAGGTTTTAAAATTTTACGACATTTCGATAATGGGCGTAGTCTGCACGCCACCTCAAAGTCAGATGACTCGCCAAAACGAAAAAAGTGGCTGTAATCGGCCCCAAAATGGCCTTATGAGTGGACAATAGCCTCTCACTCCCGGCCCGTTTGACCTAGAGCTACTAAAATTTGTAGCCTTATGTAGGACCTCGAGCCCTACAAAAAAGTCAGCGCGAGCCATGTGCTCAGATGTACAGAAAGAGAGTTATGAATTTTTGAATGTGCACTTTTGGCCCGTTTTTGCTCATTTGCAGGTCCCAAACTGCTCCTTTTTTCTCCCAAACGCTTGACCCGATCGACTTCAAATTTGCTGTGATGTTTTATCTGACTGTGAGGCACAATTGTTCAAATTTTTGTGATGATCCGCCATCAAATATGTTGGGGGCGGGGCTTCATATTATGCCTTTGATGATTACTTTGCCACATGTGAAACAAACCTTTATAACTCAGCTTTCCAAGCTTGGAAAAATCTGAAACTTCACAGACACATGAAAACTCAAGCCCTTAACACATGTGTTTAAAAAAAATATTAAATTGCTTATAAGGCCACCTAGTGGCAAACAAAAATGTCAGTCTGATGTCTCGCGAAAACGAACAAAGTTGCTGTATTTGGACCCAGATGGTCTTATCTTTTCTAAACTTCATATATTTGATGGGTTTCCAATGCGGAATACACCTATTAACGTATTTTTTGTCAAAGTACGAGCGCCACCTAGTGGGAGCCAAAAATATAGCATTTTTGAAACATTTTTATGTGTTTAGCTGAGCCCTTTGAAGTATTATCACTGAAATTAAGTCTGAAAAGCCTCTAGACAGCCTTGCTGACCTCCACCAAATTTTACGAAGTTTCGATAATGGGCGTGGCCTCTACGACCATTTTCATTCCGAAACTTTATCTGTCCAGTAAAAGTTGCTCTAATTTGACCCAGATGATCTGATCTTCTCACAATTTCACACATTGGATGAAAATATTCTCCTGAACATATCAACAAAAATATATTTCAGTTTAAAGCTAGCGCCACCTAGTGGCTGCAAAAAATGTAATTAGTTGAAAGATTACAGTCAATCCTGTTTGGTTTGACCTACAGCTATAAAACTTTGTAGGCAAATGAAGGACTGCAAGACCTACAAAAAAGTCAATAGAAGTTATGTGCTAGGATGTACAGAAAAATTGTTATGAATTTTTTTAATGTGCAGTTTTGTCCCATTCTTAGACATTAGCTGGTCTCAAATTAGTGCCTTTTTCTCTTAAACGATTCACCCCATTACCTTCAACTTTGGCATGAATCATTATCCAACTGAGGGGCACACATAGGCCAAATATCGTGAAGATCTCTTGACATAAAAGATGGGGGCGGAGCTTCAAATTATGTTTAATACTTCCTTCGCCAAGAGTGACAAAAATCTTAATAACTCAGCTATGACTGCTTCAAACCTTCTGAAACTTTCCTGGGACTTTAAAAGTCATGCAATAATACAGCTATGTGATAAACTTTCACATCATTTACAGCGCCACCCAGTGGCGGACAAAAATCTCATTTTTTATACTTTTAAGTACTGTGAAATGCCTGTTTGACTAAATGAACTCAAAAATGGTCAGAAAAGCTATGACCCATTGGAATATTAAGGTTCTGAACTTTTATGACTTTTCAATAAACGGCGTGGCCTCTATGCCAACTCAAAATCCGATGTCTCGCAAAAACAGTAAAAGTTACTGTAATTGGATCTAGACGATCTGATATTTTTAAAACTTCATATATAGGATGGGAGTCCAATGTGAAACACACCTACAAGCCTATTTTTTAATCATAGTACGAGCGCCACCTAGTGGCAGCAAAAAATATAGCAAATCCTTAATGTTTTTATGTACTCTGCTGAGCCCTTTGAAGTGATATCCCTTAAATGTTTTCTGAAAAGCCAGTGGCCATGCCTTATGCCCTCCACAAATCAGTACGATGTTTCCACAGTGGGTGTGGCCTATATGGCATTGAAAGTCACAAAATTGGAACAATAAAAGCTGCAGTAACTCCACCCACATTGTCCCACCTTGTCTAAATTTTACATATTTGGTAAGAGTCCTGCACTAAAGTCATCTACAACTACTTTTTCATCGTTCATAGTCCTTGTTCATACCCTGACCTGTTCATACCTCAACGTGCACAGGTCTGCGAGGGCCCTTTATAGCTGCTTGCAGCTCTAGTTATTATTATTATTATTTACTGTGCAGCGCTTTTCCATTTTTGAGGGCCTAAACATGCACGAAAACTCACCAAAATTTGCACATTTGTCGGGCCCGGTGAAAAATTGGATAATTTTGTGTTTCCCAAAACAATGCAAAAAAAATGGCTCTGCAGCGCCACCTAAGGTTGAAAAAGTGCACCTGGTCCCGGCCCGTTTGACCTAGAGCTACGAAAATTTTTAGACATATGTAGGACCTAGAGACCTACAAAAAAGTCAGCGCGAGCCATGTGCTCAGATGTACAGAAAAAGAGTTATGAATTTTTGAATGTGCATTTTTGGCCCATTTTTGCACGTTTGCAGGTCCCAAACTGCTCCTTGTTTCTCCTAAACGCTTTACTCAATCACCTTCAAATTTGCTGTGGTCCATATTCACACATAGGGGCACAAGTGGGCAAAATTTGGTGCAGATCCGCTGACATATATGATAGGGGCGTGGCTTCAAATTATGTGTTCAATTTTTCCTTCGCCAAGAGTGACATAAACCTTAATAACTTTGTTGTACTAGCTTAAAAAAATCTAAAACTTCATAGACACATGGAAACTTATGTCTTTAACACCTTTAAAAAAAGTTTTTTAAAATACCTACTAGCGCCGTCTAGTGGTTGATTAAAATGTCATTTTTTACACTTTCATGTATTGTGCTCAGTCTGTTTGAGTAAAACAAATGAAAATTGGTCAGAATATCATTAAGACATGGAATATTAAGGTTTTAAAATTTTACGACATTTCGATAATGGGCGTAGTCTGCACGCCACCTCAAAGTCAGATGACTCGCCAAAATGAAAAAAGTGGCTGTAATTGGCCCCAAAATGGCCTTATGAGTGGAAAATAGCCTCTCACTCCCGGCCCGTTTGACCTAGAGCTCCAAAAATTTGTAGCCTTATGTAGGACCTCGACCTCTACAAAAAAGTCAGCGCGAGCCATGTGCTCAGATGTACAGAAAGAGAGTTATGAATTTTTGAAGGTGCACCTTTAGCCCGTTTTTGCTCATTTGCAGGTCCCGAACTGCTCCTTTTTTCTCCCAAACGCTTGACCCGATCGACTTCAAATTTGCTGTGATGTTTTATCTGACTCTGAGGCACAATTGTTCAAATTTTCGTGACGATCCGCAATCAAATATGGTGGGGGCGGGCCTTCATATTATGCCTTTGATGATTACTTTTCCACATGTGAAACAAATCTTTATAACTCAGCTTTACAAGCTTGGAAAAATCTGAAACTTAACAGACACAGGGAGACTCAAGCCCTTAACACAAGTGTTTAAAAAAATCTTCAATTGCTTATAAGGCCATCTAGTGGCAAACAAAAATGTCAGTCTGATGTCTCGCCAAAACAAACAAAGTTGCTGTGTTTGGTCCCAGATGGTCTTATCTTTTCTAAACTTCATATATTTGATGGGTTTCCAATGCGGAATACACCTATCAATGTATTTTTTGTTATAGTGCGAGCGCCACCTAGTGGCAGCCAAAAATATAACATTTTTTAAACGTTTTTAAGTGTTTAGCTGAGCCTTTTGAAGTAATATCGCTGAAATTAAGTCTGAAAAGCCTCTAAACAGCCTTGATGACCTCCACCAAATTTTACGAAGTTTCGATAATGGGCGTGGCCTCTACGACCATTTTCATTCCGAAGCTTTATCTGTCCAGTAAAAGTTGCTGTAACTTGACCCAGATGATCTGATCTTCTCACAATTTCACACATTGGATAAAAATATTCTCCTGAACATATCGACAAAAATATATTCCAGTTTAAAGCTAGCGCCACCTAGTGGCTGCAAAAAATGTCATTGGTCGAAAGATTACAGTCAATCCTGTTTGGTTTGACCTACAGCTATGAAACTTTGTAGGCAAATGAAGGACTGCAAGACCTACAAAAAAGTCAATAGAAGTGATGTGCTAGGATGTACAGAAAAATTGTTATGAATTTTTTTAATTAAAGTTTTGTTCCATTCTTAGACATTAGCTGGTCTCAAACTAGTGCCTTTTTCTCTTAAATGATTCACCCCATTACCTTCAACTTTGGCATGAATCATTATCCAACTGAGGGGCACACATAGTCCAAATATCGTGAAGATCTCTTGACATAAAAGATGGGGGCGGAGCTTCCAATTATGTTTAATACTTCCTTTGCCAAGAGTGACAAAAATCTTAATAACTCAGCTATGACAGCTTCAAACCATCTGAAACTTTCCTGGGCCTTTAAAAGTAATGCAATAATACAGCTATGTGATAAACTTTCAAATCATTTACAGCGCCACCCAGTGGCGGACAAAAATCTTATTTTTTATACTTTTATGTACTGTGAAATGCCTGTTTGACTAAATGAACTAAAAAATGGTCAGAAAAGCTATGACACATTGGAACATTAAGGTTCTCAACTTTTATGACTTTTCATTAAAGGGCGTGGCCTCTATGCCAACTCAAAATCCGATGTCTCGCGAAAACGGTAAAAGTTGCTGTAATTGGACCTAGACCATCATATATTTTTAAAACTTCATATATGGGATGGGAGTCCAATGTGAAACACACCTACAGGCCTATTTTTTAATCATAGTACGAGCGCCACCTAGTGGCAGCAAAAAATATAGCAAATCCTTAATGTTTTTATGTACTCTGCTGAGCCCCTTGAAGTGACATCCCTTAAATGTTTTTTGAAAAGCCAGTGGCCATGCCTTATGCCCTCTGCAAATCAGTACGATGTTTCGACAGTGAATGTGGCCTATATCACATTGAAAGTCACAAAATTGGAACAATAAAAGCTGCAGTAACTCCACCCACATTGTCCCACCTTGTCTAAATTTTACATATTTGGTAAGAGTCCTGCACTGAAGTCATCTACAACTACTTTTTCATCGTTCATAGTCCTTGTTCATACCCCGACCTGTTAATACCCCAACGTGCACAGGTCTGCGAGGGCCCTTTATAGCTGCTTGCAGCTCTAGTTATTATTATTATTTACTGTGCAGCGCTTTTCCATTTTTGAGGGCCTAAACATGCACGAAAAGTCACCAAAATTTGCACATTTGTCGGGCCCGGTGAAAAATTGGATATTTTTGTGTTTCCCAAAACAATGCAAAAAAATTGGCTCTGCAGCGCCACCTAAGGTCGAAAAAGTGCACCTGGTCCCGGCCCGTTTGACCTAGAGCTACGAAAATTTTTAGGCATATGTAGGACCTAGAGACCTACAAAAAAGTCAGCGCGAGCCATGTGCTCAGATGTACAGAAAAAGAGTTATGCATTTTTGAATGTGCATTTTTGGCCCATTTTTGCACGTTTGCAGGTCCCAAACTGCTCCTTGTTTCTCCTAAACGCTTTACTCAATCACCTTCAAATTTGCTGTGGTCCATATTCACACGTAGGGGCACAAGTGGGCAAAATTTGGTGCAGATCCGCTGGCATATATGATAGGGGCGTGGCTTCAAATTATGTGTTCAATTTTTCCTTCGCCAAGAGGGACAAAAACCTTAATAACTTTGATGTACTAGCTTAAAAAAATCTAAAACTTCATAGACACATGGAAACTTATGTCTCTAACACCTTTAAAAAAAGTTTTTTTAAATACCTATTAGCGCCGCATAGTGGTTGATTAAAATGTCATTTTTTACACTTTCATGTATTGTGCTCAGTCTGTTTGAGTACAACAAATGAAAATTGGTCTGAATATCAATAAGACATGGAATATTAAGGTTTCAAAATTTTATGACTTTTCGATAATGGGCGTAGTCTGCACGCCACCTCAAAGTCAGATGACTCGCCAAAACGAAAAAAGTGGCTGTAATTGGCCCCAAAATGGCCTTATGAGTGGAAAATAGCCTCTCACTCCCGGCCCGTTTGACCTAGAGCTCCAAAAATTTGTAGCCTTATGTAGGACCTCGAGCCCTACAAAAAAGTCAGCGCGAGCCATGTGCTCAGATGTACAGAAAGAGAGTTATGAATTTTTGAATGTGCACTTTTGGCCCGTTTTTGCTCATTTGCAGGTCCCGAACTGCTCCTATTTTCTCCCAAACGCTTGACCTGATCGACTTCAAATTTGCTGTGATGTTTTATCTGACTGTGAGGCACAATTGTTCAAATTTTTGTGATGATCCGCCATCAAATATGTTGGAGGCGGGGCTTCATATTTTGCCTTTGATGATTACTTTGCCACATGTGAAACAAATCTTTATAACTCAGCTTTACCAGCTTAGAAAAATCTGACACTTCACATACACATGAAGACTTAAGCCCTTAACACAAGTGTTAAAAAAAATCTTCAATTGCTTATAAGGCCATCTAGTGGCAAACAAAAATGTCAGTCTGATGTCTCGCCAAAACGAACAAAGTTGCTGTGTTTGGTCCCAGATGGTCTTATCTTTTCTAAACTTCATATATTTGATGGGTTTCCAATGCGGAATACACCTATCAACGTATTTTTTGTTATAGTGCGAGCGCCACCTAGTGGCAGCCAAAAATATAGCATTTTTTAAACGTTTTTAAGTTTTTAGCTGAGCCCTTTGAAGTACTATCGCTGAAATTAAGTCTGAAAAGCCTCTAGACAGCCTTGATGACCTCCACCAAATTTTACGAAGTTTCGATAATGGGCGTGGCCTCTACGACCATTTTCATTCCGAAGCTTTATCTGTCCAGTAAAAGTTGCTGTAATTTGACCCAGATGATATGATCTTCTCACAATTTCACACATTGGATGAAAATATTCTCCTGAACATATCGACAAAAATATATTCCAGTTTAAAGCTAGCGCCACCTAGTGGCTGCAAAAAATGTCATTAGTCGAAAGATTACTGTCAATTCTGTTTGGTTTGACTGACAGCTATGAAACTTTGTAGGCAAATGAAGGACTGCAAGACCTACAAAAAAGTCAATAGAAGTGATGTGCTAGGATGTACAGAAAAATTGTTATGAATTTTTTCAATGTGCAGTTTTGTCCCATTCTTAGACGTTAGCTGGTCTCAAACTAGTGTCTTTTTCTCTTAAACGATTCACCCCATTACCTTCAACTTTGGCATGAATCATTATCCAACTGAGGGGCACACATAGGCCAAATATCGTGAAGATCTCTTGATATAAAAGATGGGGGCGGAGCTTCAAATTATGTTTAATAATTCCTTCGCCAAGAGTGACAAAAATCTTAATAACTCAGCTATGACAGCTTCAAACCATCTGAAACTTTCCTGGGACTTTAAAAGTCATGGAATAATGCAGCTATGTGATACACTTTCAAATCATATACAGCGCCACCCAGTGGCGGACAAAAATCTAATTTTTTATACTTTTATGTACTGTGAAATGCCTGTTTGACTAAATGAACTCTAAAATGGTCAGAAAAGCTATGACACATTGGAACATTAAGGTTCTCAACTTTTATGACTTTTCATTAAACGGCGTGGCCTCTATGCCAACTCAAAATCCAATGTCTCGCGAAAACGGTAAAAGTTGCTGTAATTGGACCTAGACGATCTTATATTTTTAAAACTTCATATATGGGATGGGAGTCCAATGTGAAACACACCTACAAGCCTATTTTTTAATCATAGTACGAGCGCCACCTAGTGGCAGCAAAAAATATAGCAAAGCCTTAATGTTTTCATGTACTCTGCTGAGCCCCTTGAAGTGACATCCCTTAAATGTTTTTTGAAAAGCCAGTGGCCATGCCTTATGCCCTCCACAAATCAGTACGATGTTTCGACAGTGAATGTGGCCTATATCGCATTGAAAGTCACTAAATTGGAACAATAAAAGCTGCAGTAACTCCACCCACATTGTCCCACCTTGTCTAAATTTTACATATTTGGTAAGAGTCCTGCACTGAAGTCACCTACAACTACTTTTTCATCCTTCATAGTCCTTGTTCATACCCCGACCTGTTAATACCCCAACGTGCACAGGTCTGCGAGGGCCCTTTATAGCTGCTTGCAGCTCTAGTTATTATTATTATTATTTACTGTGCAGCGCTTTTCCATTTTTGAGGGCCTAAACATGCACGAAAAGTCACCAAAATTTGCACATTTGTCGGGCCCGGTGAAAAATTGGATATTTTTCTGTTTCCCAAAACAATGCAAAAAAAATGGCTCTGCAGCGCCACCTAAGGTTGAAAAAGTGCACCTGGTCCCGGCCCGTTTGACCTAGAGCGACGAAAATTTTTAGCCATATGTAGGACCTAGAGACCTACAAAAAAGTCAGCGCGAGCCATGTGCTCAGATGTATGGAAAAAGAGTTATGAATTTTTGAATGTGCATTTTTGGCCCATTTTTGCACGTTTGTAGGTCCCAAACTGCTCCTTGTTTCTCCTAAACGCTTTACTCAATCACCTTCAAATTTGCTGTGGTCCATATTCACACATAGGGGCACAACTGGACAAAATTTGGTGCAGATCCGCTGACATATATGATAGGGGCGTGGCTTCAAATTATGTGTTCAATTTTTCCTTCGCCAAGAGTGACATAAACCTTAATAACTTTGTTGTACTAGCTTAAAAAAATCTAAAACTTCATAGACACATGGAAACTGATGTCTTTAACACCTTTGAAAAAAATTTTTTTTAATACCTACTAGCGCCGCCTAGTGGTTGATTAAAATGTTATTTTTTACACTTTCATGCATTGTGCTCAGTCTGTTTGAGTAAAACAAATGAAAATTGGTCAGAATATCATTAAGACATGGAATATTAAGGTTTTAAAATTTTACGACATTTCGATAATGGGCGTAGTCTGCACGCCACCTCAAAGTCAGATGACTCGCCAAAACGAAAAAAGTGGCTGTAATTGGCCCCAAAATGGCCTTATGAGTGGAAAATAGCCTCTCACTCCCGGCCCGTTTGACCTAGAGCTCCAAAAATTTGTAGCCTTATGTAGGACCTCGAGCCCTACAAAAAAATCAGCGCGAGCTATGTGCTCAGATGTACAAAAAGAGAGTTATGAATTTTTGAATGTGCACCTTTGGCCCGTTTTTGCTCATTTGCAGGTCCCGAACTGCTCCTTTTTTCTCCCAAACGCTTGACCCGATCAACTTCAAATTTGCTGTGATGTTTTATCTGACTGTGAGGCACAATTGTTCAAATTTTTGTGACGATCCGCCATCAAATATGTTGGGGGCGGGGCTTCATAATATGCCTTTGATGATTACTTTGCCACATGTGAAACAAACCTTTATAACTCAGCTTTACAAGCTTGGAAAAATCTGAAACTTCACAGACACATGAAGACTTAAACCCTTAACAAATGTGTTTAAAAAAATCTTCAATTGCTTATAAGGCCACCTAGTGGCAAACAAAAGTGTCAGTCTGATTTCTCGCGAAAACGAACAAAGTTGCTGTATTTGGACCCAGATGGTCTCATCTTTTCTAAACATTACATATTTGATGGGTTTCCAATGCGAAACACACCTATCAACGTATTTTTTGTTATAGTGCGAGCGCCACCTAGTGGCAGCCAAAAATATAGCATTTTTTAAACGTTTTTATGTGTTTAGCTGAGCCCTTTGAAGTAATATCGCTGAAATTAAGTCTGAAAAGCCTCTAGATAGCCTTGCTTACCTCCACCAAATTTTACGAAGTTTCGATAACGGGCGTGGCCTCTATGACCATTTTCATTCCGAAGCTTTATCTGTCCAGTAAAAGTTGCTGTAATTTGACCCAGATGATCTGATCTTCTCACAATTTCACACATTGGATAAAAATATTCTCCTGAACATATTGACAAAATATATTCCTGTTTAAAGCTAGCGCCACCTAGTGGCTGCAAAAAATGTCATTAGTCGAAAGATTACAGTCAATCCTGTTTGGTTTGACCTAGAGCTATGAAACTTTGTAGGCAAATGAAGGACTGTAAGTCCTACAAAAAAGTCAATAGAAGTGATGTGCTAGGATGTACAGAAAAATTGTTATGAATTTTTTTAATTTGCAGTTTTGTCCCATTCTTAGACATTAGCTGGTCTCAAACTAGTGCCTTTTTCTCTTAAACGATTCACCCTATTACCTTCAACTTTGGCAAAAATCATTATCCAACTGAGGGGCACACATAGTTCAAATATCGTGAAGATCTCTTGACATAAAAGATGGGGGCGGAGCTTCAAATTATGTTTAATACTTCCTTCGCCAAGAGTGACAAAAATCTTAATAACTGAGCTATGGAAGCTTCAAACCATCTGAAACTTTCCTGGGACTTTAAAAGTCATGCAATAATACAGCTTTGTGATAAACTTTCAAATCATCTACAGCGCCACCCAGTGGCAGACTAAAATCTCATTTTTTATACTTTTATGTACTGTGAAATGCCTGTTTGACTAAATGAACTCAAAAATGGTCAGAAAAGCTATGACACATTGGAACATTAAGGTTCTCAACTTTTATGACTTTTCATTAAAGGGCGTGGCCTCTATGACAACTCAAAATCTGATGTCTCGCGAAAACGGTAAAAGTTGCTGTAATTGGACCTAGACGATCTGATATTTTTAAAACTTCATATATGGGATGGGTGTCCAATGTGAAACACACCTACAAGCCTATTTTTTATCATAGTACGAGCGCCACCTAGTGGCAGCAAAAACTATAGCAAATCCTTAACGTTTTTATGTACTCTGCTGAGCCCCTTGAAGTGATATCCCTTAAATGTTTTCTGAAAAGCCAGTGGCCATGCCTTATGCCCTCCACAAATCAGTATGATGTTTCCACAGTGGGTGTGGCCTATACGGCATTGAAAGCTACAAAACTGTAACAATAAAAGCTGCAGTAACTCCACCCACATTGTCCCACCTTGTCTAAATTTTACATATTTGGTAAGAGTCCTGCACTGAAGTCATCTACAACTAAGTTTTCATCGGTCATACTCCTAGTTCATACCCCGACCTGTTCATACCCCAACGTGCACAGGTCTGCGAGGGCCCTTTATAGCTGCTTGCAGCTCTAGTTATTAGGGCCCGAGCAGCTACCGCTGCGAGAGCCCTCTTGTTTTTCTCCAGATTATTATTCTTATTATTATTATTATTATTATTATTATTATTATTTACTGTGCAGCGCTTTTCCATTTTTGAGGGCCTAAACATGCACGAAAAGTCACCAAAATTTGCACATTTGTCGGGCCCGGTGAAAAATTTGATATTTTTGTGTTTCCCAAAACAATGCAAAAAAAATGGCTCTGCAGCGCCACCTAAGGTTGAAAAAGTGCACCTGGTCCCGGCCCGTTTCACCTAGAGCTACGAAAATTTTTAGGCATATATAGGACCTAGAGACCTACAAAAAAGTCAACGCGAGCCATGTGCTCAGATGTACAGAAAAAGAGTTATGAATTTTTGAATGTGCATTTTTGGCCCATTTTTGCACGTTTGCAGGTCCCAAACTGCTCCTTGTTTCTCCTAAACGCTTTACTCAATCACCTTCAAATTTGCTGTGGTCCATATTCACACATAGAGGCACAAGTGGGCAAAATTTGGTGCAGATCCGCTGACATATATGATAGGGGCGTGGCTTCAAATTATGTGTTCAATTTTTCCTTCGCCAAGAGTGACATAAACCTTAATAACTTTGATGTACTAGCTTAAAAAAATCTAAAACTTCATAGACACATGAAAACTTATGTCTTTAACACATTTGAAAAAAGTTTTTTTCAATACCTACTAGCGCCGCCTAGTGGTTGATTAAAATGTCATTTTTTACAGTTTCATGTATTGTGCTCAGTCTGTTTGAGTAAAACAAGTGAAAATTGGTCAGAATATCATTAAGACATGGAATATTAAGATTTTAAAATTTTATGACTTTTCGATCATGGGCGTGGTCTGCACGCCACTTCAAAGTCAGATGACTCGCCAAAACGAAAAAAGTGGCTGTAATTGGCCCCAAAATGGCCTTATGAGTGGAAAATAGCCTCTCACTCCCGGCCCGTTTGACCTAGAGCTACAAAAGTTTGTAGCCTTATGTAGGACCTCGAGCCCTACAAAAAAGTCAGCGCGAGCCATATGCTCAGATGTACAGAAAGAGAGTTATGAATTTTTGAATGTGCACTTTTGGCCCGTTTTTGCTCATTTGCAGGTCCCGAACTGCTCCTTTTTTCTCCCAAACGCTTGACCCGATCGACTTCAAATTTGCTGTGATGTTTTATCTGACTGTGAGGCACAATTGTTCAAATTTTCGTGATGATCCGCCATCAAATATGTTGGGGGCGGGGCTTCATATTATGCCTTTGATGTTTACTTTGCCACATGTGAAACAAACCTTTATAACTCAGCTTTCTAAGCTTGGAAAAATCTGAAACTTCACAGACACATGAATACTCAAGCCCTTAACACATGTTTAAAAAAAAATCTTCAATTGCTTATAAAGCCACCTAGTGGCAAACAAAAATGTCAGTCTGATGTCTCGCGAAAACGAACAAAGTTGCTGTATTTGCACCCAGATGGTCTTATCTTTTTTAAACTTCATATATTTAATGGGTTTCTAATGCGGAATACACCTATCAACGTATTTTTTGTTATAGTGCGAGCGCCACCTAGTGGCAACCAAATATATAGCATTTTTTAAACGTTTTTAAGTGTTTAGCTGAGCCCTTTGAAGTAATATCGCTGAAATTAAGTCTGAAAAGCCTCTAGACAGCCTTGCTGACCTCCACCAAATTTTACTAAGTTTCGATAATGGGCGTGGCCTCTATGACCATTTTCATTCCGAAGCTTTATCTGTCCAGTAAAAGTTGCTGTAATTTGACCCAGATGCTCTGATCTTCTCACAATTTCACACATTGGATGAAAATATTCTCCTGAACATATCGACAAAAATATATTCCAGTTTAAAGCTAGCGCCACCTAGTGGCTGCAAAAAATGTCATTAGTCGAAAGATTACAGTCAATCCTGTTTGGTTTGACCTACAGCTATGAAAATTTGTAGGCAAATGAAGGACTGCAAGGCCTACAAAAAAGTCAATAGAAGTGATCTGCTAGGATGTACAGAAAAATTGTTATGAATTTTTTTAATGTGCAGTTTTGTCCCATTCTTAGACGTTAGCTGGTCTCAAACTAGTGCCTTTTTCTCTTAAACGATTCACCCCATTACCTTCAACTTTGGCATGAATCATTATCCAACTGAGGGGCACACATAGTCCAAATATCGTGAAGATCTCTTGACATAAAAGATGGGGGCGGAGCTTCAAATTATGTTTAATACTTCCTTTGCCAAGAGTGACAAAAATCTTAATAACTCAGCTATGACAGCTTCAAACCATCTGAAACTTTCCTGGGCCTTTAAAAGTAATGCAATAATACAGCTATGTGATACACTTTCAAATCATTTACAGCGCCACCCAGTGGCGGACAAAAATCTCATTTTTTATACTTTTATGTACTGTGAAATGCCTGTTTGACTAAATGAACTAAAAAATGGTCAGAAAAGCTATGACACATTGGAACATTAAGGTTCTCAACTTTTATGACTTTTCATTAAAGGGCGTGGCCTCTATGCAAACTCAAAGTCTGATGTCTCCCCAAAACGGTAAAAGTTGCTGTAATTGGACCTAGATGATCTGATGTTTGCAAAACTTCATATATGGGATGGGAGTCCAATGTGAAACACACCTACAAGCCTATTTTTTATCACAGTACGAGCGCCACCTAAGTGGCAGCAAAAAATATAGCAAATCCTTAATGTTTTTATGTCCTCTGCTGAGCCCCTTGAAGTGATATCCCTTAAATGTTTTCTGAAAAGCCAGTGGCCATGCCTTATGCCCCCCACAAAACAGTACAATGTTTCGACAGTGGGTGTGGCCTATATGGCATTGAAAGTCACACAATTGGAACAATAAAAGCTGCAGTAACTCCACACACATTGTCCCACCTTGTCTAAATTTTACATATTTGGTAATAGTCCTGCACTGAAGTGATCTACAACAAATTTTTCATCATTCATAGTCCTTGTTCATACCCCGACCTGTTCATACCCCAACGTGCACAGGTCTGCGAGGGCCCTTTATAGCTGCTTGCAGCTCTAGTTATTATTATTATTTACTGTGCAGCGCTTTTCCAATTTTGAGGGCCTAAACATGCACGAAAAGTCACCAAAATTTGCACATTTGTCGGGCCCGGTGAAAAATTGGATATTTTTGTGTTTCCCAAAACAATGCAAAAAAAATGGCTCTGCAGCGCCACCTAAGGTTGAAAAAGTGCACCTGGTCCCGGCCCGTTTGACCTACAGCTACGAAAATTTTTAGGCATATGTAGGACCTAGAGACCTACAAAAAAGTCAGCGCGAGCCATGTGCTCAGATGTACAGAAAAAGAGTTATGATTTTTTGAATGTGCATTTTTGGCCCATTTTTGCACGTTTGTAGGTCCCAAACTGCTATTTGTTTCTCCTAAACGCTTTACTCAATCACCTTCAAATTTGCTGTGGTCAATATTCACACATAGGGGCACAAGTGGGCGAAATTTGGTGCAGATCCGCTGACATATATGATAGGGGCGTGGCTTCAAATTATGTGTTCAATTTTTCCTTCGCCAAGAGTGACATAAACCTTAATAACTTTGATGTACTAGCTTAAAAAAATCTAAAACTTCATAGACACATGGAAACTTATGTCTTTAACACCTTTGAAAAAAGTTTTTTTAAATACCTACTAGCGCCGCCTAGTGGTTGATTAAAATGTCATTTTTTACACTTTCATGTATTGTGCTCAGTCTGTTTGAGTAAAACAAGTGAAAATTGGTCAGAATATCATTAAGACATGGAATATTAAGATTTTAAAATTTTACGACTTTTCGATAATGGGCGTAGTCTGCACGCCACTTCAAAGTCAGATGACTCGCCAAAACGAAAAAAGTGGCTGTAATTGGCCCCAAAATGGCCTTATGAGTGGAAAATAGCCTCTCACTCCCGGCCCACTTGACCTAAAGCTACAAAAATTTGTAGCCTTATGTAGGACCTCGAGCCCTACAAAAAAGTCAACGCGAGCCATATGCTCAGATGTACAGAAAGAGAGTTATGAATTTTTGAATGTGCACCTTTGGCCCGTTTTTGCTCATTTGCAGGTCCCGAACTGCTCCTTTTTTCTCCCAAACGCTTGACCCGATCGACTTCAAATTTGCTGTGATGTTTTATCTGACTGTGAGCCACAATTGTTCAAATTTTCGTGACAATCCGCAATCAAATATGTTGGGGGCGGGGCTTTATATTAAGCCTTTGATGATTACTTTGCCACATGTGAACCAAACTTTTATAACTCAGCTTTCCAAGCTTGGAAAAATCTGAAACTTCACAGACACATGAAGACTCAAGCCCTAAACACATGTGTTTAAAAAAATCTTAAATTGCTTATAAGGCCACCTAGTGGCAAACAAAAATGTCAGTCTGATTTCTCGCGAAAACGAACAAAGTTGCTGTATTTGGACCCAGATGGTCTTATCTTTTCTAAACATTACATATTTGATGGATTTCCAATGCGGAATACACCTATCAACGTATTTTTTGTTATAGTGTGAGCGCCACCTATTGGCAGCCAAAAAAATAGCATTTTTTAAACGTTTTTATGTGTTCAGCTGAGCCCTTTGAAGTAAAATCGCTGAAATTAAGTCTGACAAGCCTCTAGACAGCCTTGCTGACCTCCACCAAATTTTACGAAGTTTCGATAATGGGCGTGGCCTCTATGACCATTTTCATTCCGAAGCTTTATCTGTCCAGTAAAATTTGCTGTAATTTGACCCAGATGATCTGATCTTCTCACTATTTCACACATTGGATAAAAATATTCTCCTGAAAATAGTGACAAAAATATATTCCAGTTTAAAGCTAGCGCCACCTAGTGGCTGCAAAAAAAGTCATTAGTCGAAAGATTACAGTCAATCCTGTTTGGTTTTACCTACAGCTATGAAACTTTGTAGGCTAATGAAGGACTGTAAGACCTACAAAAATTTCAATAGAAGTGATGTGCTAGGATGTACAGAAAAATTGTTATGAATTTTTTTAATGTGCAGTTTTGTCCCATTCTTAGACATTAGCTGGTCTCAAACTAGTGCCTTTTTCTCTTAAAAGATTCACCCCATTACCTTAAACTTTGGCATGAATCATTATCCAACTGAGGGGCACACATAGTCCAAATATCGTGAAGATCTCTTGACATAAAAGATGGGGGCAGAGCTTCAAATTATGTTTAATATTTCCTTCGCCAAGAGTGACAAAAATCTTAATAACTCAGCTATGACAGCTTCAAACCATCTGAAACTTTCCTGGGACTTTAAAAGTCATGCAATAATACAGCTATGTGATAAACTTTCACATCATTTACAGCGCCACCCAGTGGCGGACAAATATCTCATTTTTTATACTTTTATGTACTGTGAAATGCCTGTTTGACTAAATGAACTAAAAAATGGTCAGAAAAGCTATGACACATTGGAACATTAATGTTCTCAACTTTTATGACTTTTCATTAAAGAGTGTGGCCTCTATGCAAACTCAAAGTCTGATGTCTCGCAAAAACTGTAAAAGTTGCTGTAATTGGACCTAGATGATCTGATGTTTGCAAAACTTCATATATGGGATGGGAGTCCAATGTGAAACACACCTAGGAGCCTATTTTTAATCATAGTACGAGCGCCACCTAATGGCAGCAAAAAAATATAGCAAATCCTTAACGTTTTTATATACTCTGCTGAGCCCCTTGAAGTGATATCCCTTAAATGTTTTTTGAAAAGCCTGTGGTCATGCCTTATGCCCTCCACAAATCAGTACGATGTTTTGACAGTGGGTGCGGCCTATATGGCATTATAAGTCACAAAATTGGAACAATAACAGCTGCAGTAACTCCACCCACATTGTCCCACCTTGTCTAAATTTTACATATTTGGTAAGAGTCCTGCACTGAAGTCATCTACAACTAATTTTTCATCGTTCGTAGTCCTTGTTCATACCCCGACCTGTTCATACCCCAACGTGCACAGGTCTGCGAGGGCCCTTTATAGCTGCTTGCAGCTCTAGTTATTATTATTATTTACTGTGCAGCGCTTTTCCATTTTTGAGGGCCTAAACATGCACGAAAAGTCACCAAAATTTGCACATTTGTCGGGCCCGGTGAAAAATTGGATATTTTTGTGTTTCCCAAAAAAATGCAAAAAAAATGGCTCTGCAGCGCCACCTAAGGTCGAAAAAGTGCACCTGGTCCCGGCCCGTTTGACCTAGAGCTACGAAAATTTTTAGGCATATGTAGGACCTAGAGACCTACAAAAAAGTCAACGTGAGCCATGTGCTCAGATGTACAGAAAAAGAGTTATGAATTTTTGAATGTGCATTTTTGGCCCATTTTTGCACGTTTGCAGGTCCCAAACTGCTCCTTGTTTCTCCTAAACGCTTTACTCAATCGCCTTCAAATATGCTGTGGTTCATATTCACACATAGGGGCACAAGTGGGCAAAATTTGGTGCAGATCCGCTGACATATATGATAGGGGCGTGGCTTCAAATTATGTGTTCAATTTTTCCTTCGCCAAGAGGGACAAAAACCTTAATAACTTTGATGTACTAGCTTAAAAAAATCTAAAACTTCATAGACACATGGAAACTTATGTCTTTAACACCTTTAAAAAAAGTTTTTTTTAAATACCTACTAGCGCCGCCTAGTGGTTGATTAAAATGTCATTTTTTACACTTTCATGTATTGTGCTCAGTCTGTTTGAGTGAAAACAAGTGAAAATTGGTCAGAATATCATTAAGACATGGAATATTAAGATTTTAAAATTTTATGACTTTTCGATAATGGGCGTGGTCTGCACGCCACTTCAAAGTCAGATGACTCGCCAAAACGAAAAAAGTGGCTGTAATTGGCCCCAAAATGGCCTTATGAGTGGAAAATAGCCTCTCACTCCCGGCTCGTTTGACCTACAGCTACAAAAATTTGTAGCCTTATGTAGGACCTCAAGCCCTACAAAAAAGTCAGCGCGAGCCATGTGCTCAGATGTACAGAAAGAGAGTTATGAATTTTTGAATGTGCACTTTTGGCCCGTTTTTGCTCATTTGCAGGTCCCGAACTGCTCCTTTTTTCTCCCAAACGCTTGACCCGATCGACTTCAAATTTGCTGTGATGTTTTATCTGATTGTGAGGCACAATTGTTCAAATTTTCGTGACAATCCGCAATCAAATATGTTAAGGGCGGGGCTTCATATTATGCCTTTGATGATTACTTTGCCACATGTGAAACAAACCTTTATAACTCAGCTTTCCAAGCTTGGAAAAATCTGAAACTTCACAGACACATGAAGACTCAAGTCCTTAACACATGTGTTTAAAAAAATCTTCAATTGCTTATAAGGCCACCTAGTGGCAAACAAAAATGTCAGTCTGATTTCTCGCGAAAACGAACAAAGTTGCTGTATTTGGACCCAAAATGGCCTTATGAGTGGAAAATAGCCTCTCACTCCCGGCCCACTTGACCTAAAGCTACAAAAATTTGTAGCCTTATGTAGGACCTCGAGCCCTACAAAAAAGTCAGCGCGAGCCATATGCTCAGATGTACAGAAAGAGAGTTATGAATTTTTGAATGTGCACTTTTGGCCCGTTTTTGCTCATTTGCAGGTCTCGAACTGCTCCTTTTTTCTCCCAAACGCTTGACCCGATCGACTTCAAATTTGCTGTGATGTTTTATCTGACTGTGAGGCACAATTGTTCTAATTTTTGTGACGATCCGCCAACAAATATGTTGGGGGCGGGGCTTTATATTATGCCTTTGATGATTACTTTGCCACATGTGAAACAAACCTTTATAACTCAGCTTTACAAGCTTAGAAAAATCTGAAACTTCACAGACACATGGAGACTCAAGCCCTTAACACAAGTGGTTAAACAAATCTTCAATTGCTTGTGAGGCCATCTAGTGGCAAACAAAAATGTCAGTCTGATGTCTCGCCAAAACGAACAACGTTGCTGTGTTTGGTCCCAGATGGTCTTATCTTTTCTAAACATTACATATTTGATGGATTTCCAATGCGGAATACACCTATCAACTTATTTTTTGCTATAGTGTGAGCGCCACCTAGTGGCAGGCAAAAATATACCATTTTTTAATTGTTTTTATGTGTTTAGCTGAGCCCTTTGAAGTAATATCGCTGAAATTAAGTCTGACAAGCCTCTAGACAGCCTTGCTGACCTCCACCAAATTTTACGAAGTTTCGATAATGGGCGTGGCCTCTATGACCATTTTCATTCCGAAGCTTTATCTGTCCAGTAAAAGTTGCTGTAATTTGACCCAGATGATCTGATCTTCTCACAATTTCACACATTGGATAAAAATATTCTCCTGAACATAGTGACAAAAATTTATTCCAGTTTAAAGCTAGCGCCACCTAGTGGCTGCAAAAAAAATCATTAGTTGAAAGATTACAGTCAATCCTGTTTGGTTTGACCGACAGCTATGAAACTTTGTAGGCTAATGATGGACTGTAAGACCTACAAAAATGTCAATAGAAGTGATGTGCTAGGATGTACAGAAAAATTGTTATGAATTTTTTTAATGTGCAGTTTTGTCCCATTCTTAGACATTAGCTGGTCTCAAACTAGTGCCTTTTTCTCTTTTAAACGATTCACCCCATTACCTTCAACTTTGGCATGAATCATTATCCAACTGAGGGGCACACATAGTCTAAATATCGTGAAGATCTCTCGACATAAAAGATGGGGGCGGAGCTTCAAATTATGTTTAATACTTCCTTTGCCAAGAGTGACAAAAATCTTAATAACTCAGCTATGACAGCTTTAAACCACCTGAAACTTTCCTGGGACTTTAAAAGTCATGCAATAATACAGCTATGTGATAAACTTTCAAATCATTTACAGCGCCACCCAGTGGCGGACAAAAATCAATTTTTTTATACTTTTATGTACTGTGAAATGCCTGTTTGACTAAATGAACTCAAAAATGGTCAGAAAAGCTATGACACATTGGAACATTAAGGTTCTCAACTTTTATGACTTTTCATTAAAGGGCGTGGCCTCTATGCCAACTCAAAATCTGATGTCTCGCACGAAAACGGTAAAAGTTGCTGTAATTGGACCTAGACGATCTGATATTTTTAAAACTTCATATATGGGATGGGAGTCCAATGTGAAACACACCTACAGGCCTATTTTTTTATCATAGTACGAGCGACACCTAGTGGCAGCAAAAACTATAACAAATCCTTAACGTTTTTATGTACTCTGCTGAGCCCCTTGAAGTGATATCCCTTAAATGTTTTCTGAAAAGCCAGTGGCCATGCCTTATGCCCTCCACAAATCAGTATGATGTTTCCACATTGGGTGTGGCCTTTACGGCATTGAAAGCCAAAAAACTGTAACAATAAAAGCTGCAGTAACTCAACCCATATTGTCCCACCTTGTCTAAATTTTACATATTTGGTAAGAGTCCTGCACTGAAGTCATCTACAACTACTTTTTCATCGTTCATAGTCCTTGTTCATACCCCTACCTGTTCATACCCCAACGTGCACAGGTCTGCGAGGGCCCTTTATAGCTGCTTGCAGCTCTAGTTATTATTATTATTTACTTTGCAGCGCTTTTCCATTTTTGAGGGCCTAAACATGCACGAAAAGTCACCAAAATTTGCACATTTGTCGGGCCCGGTGAAAAATTGGATATTTTTGTGTTTCCCAAAACAATGCAAAAAAAATGGCTCTGCAGCGCCACCTAACGTTGAAAAAGTGCACCTGGTCCCGGCCCGTTTGACCTAGAGCTACGAAAATTTTTAGGCATATGTAGGACCTAGAGATCTACAAAAAAGTCAGCGCAAGCCATGTGCTCAGATGTACAGAAAAAGAGTTATGAATTTTTGAAAGTGCATTTTTGGCCCATTTTTGCACGTTTGTAGGTCCCAAACTGCTCCTTGTTTCTCCTAAACGCTTTACTCAATCACCTTCAAATTTGCTGTGGTCCATATTCACACATAGGGGCACAAGTGGGCAAAATTTGGTGTAGATCCGCTGGCATATATGATAGGGGCGTGGCTTCAAATTATGTGTTCAATTTTTCCTTTGCCAAGAGGGACATAAACCTTAATAACTCTGATGTACTAGCTTAAAAAAATCTAAAACTTCATAGACACATGGAAACTTATGTCTTTAACACCTTTGAAAAAAGTTTTTTTAAATACCTACTAGCGCCGCCTAGTGGTTGATTAAAATGTCATTTTTTACACTTTCATGTATTGTGCTCAGTCTGTTTGAGTAAAACAAATGAAAATTGGTCAGAATATCATTAAGACATGGAATATTAAGGTTTTAAAATTTTACGACTTTTCGATAATGGGCATAGTCTGCACGCCACCTCAAAGTCAGATGACTCGCCAAAACGAAAAAAGGGGCTGTAATTGGCCCCAAAATGGCCTTATGAGTGGAAAATAGCCTCTCACTCCCGGCCCGTTTGACCTAGAGCTCCAAAAATTTGTAGCCTTATGTAGGACCTCGAGCCCTACAAAAAAGTCGCGCGAGCCATGTGCTCAGATGTACAGAAAGAGAGTTATGAATTTTTGAATGTGCACTTTTGGCCCGTTTTTGCTCATTTGCAGGTCCCGAACTGCTCCTTTTTTCTCCCAAACGCTTGACCTGATCGACTTCAAATTTGCTGTGATGTTTTATCTGACTGTGAGGCACAATTGTTCAAATTTTTGTGATGATCCGCCATCAAATATGTTGGGGGCGGGGCTTTATATTATGCCTTTGATGATTACTTTGCCACATGTGAAACAAACCTTTATAACTCAGCTTTACAAGCTTGGAAAAATCTGAAACTTCACAGACACATGAAGACTCAAGCCCTTAACACAAGTGTTTAAAATAATCTTCAATTGCTTATAAGGCCATCTAGTGGCAAACAAAAATGTCAGTCTGATGTCTCGCCAAAACGCACAAAGTTGCTGTGTTTGGTCCCACATAGTCTTATCTTTTCTAAACTTCATATATTTAATGAGTTTCCAATGCATAATACACCTATCAACGTATTTTTTGTTATAGTGTGAGCGCCACCTAGTGGCAGCCAAAAATATAGCATTTTTTAAACGTTTTTATGTGTTCAGCTGAGCCCTTTGAAGTAATATCGCTGAAATTAAGTCTGAAAAGCCTCTAGACAGCCTTGCTGACCTCCACCAAATTTTACGAAGTTTCGATAATGGGCGTGGCCTCTACGACCATTTTCATTCCGAAGTTTTATCTGTCCAGTAAAAGTTGCTGTAATTTGACCCAGATGATCTGATCTTCTCACAATTTCACACATTGGATGAAAATATTCTCCTGAACATATCGACAAACATATATTCAAGTTTAAAGCTAGCGCCACCTAGTGGCTGTAAAAAATGTAATTAGTCGAAAGATTACAGTCAATCCTGTTTGGTTTGACCGACAGCTATGAAACTTTGTAGGCAAATGAAGGACTGCAAGACCTACAAAAAAGTCAATAGAAGTGATGTGCTAGGATGAACAGAAAAATTGTTATGAATTTTTTTAATGTGCAGTTTTGTCCCATTCTTAGACATTAGCTGGTCTCAAACTAGTGCCTTTTTCTCTTAAACGATTCACCCCATTACCTTCAACTTTGGCATGAATCATTATCCAACTGAGGGGCACACATAGTCCAAATATCGTGAAGATCTCTTGACATAAAAGATGGGGGCGGAGCTTCAAATTATGTTTAATACTTCCTTTGCCAAGAGTGACAAAAATCTTAATAACTCAGCTATGACAGCTTCAAACCATCTGAAACATTCCTGGACCTTTAAAAGTAATGCAATAATACAGCTATGTGATAAACTTTCAAATCATTTACAGCGCCACCCAGTGGCGGACAAAAATCTCATTTTTTATACTTTTATGTACTGTGAAATGCCTGTTTGACTAAATGAACTAAAAAATGGTCAGAAAAGCTATGACACATTGGAACATTAAGGTTCCCAACTTTTATGACTTTTCATTAAAGGGCGTGGCCTCTATGCCAACTCAAAATCCGATGTCTCGCGAAAACGGTAAAAGTTGCTGTAATTGGACCTAGACGATCTTATATTTTTAAAACTTCATATATGGGATGGGAGTCCAATGTGAAACACACCTACAAGCCTATTTTTAATCATAGTACGAGCGCCACCTAGTGGCAGCAAAAAATATAGCAAATCCTTAATGTTTTTATGTACTCTGCTGAGCCCCTTGAAGTGACATCCCTTAAATGTTTTTTGAAAAGCCAGTGGCCATGCCTTATGCCCTCCACAAATCAGTACGATGTTTCGACAGTGGCTGTGGCCTATATGGCATTGAAAGTCACAAAATTGGAACAATAAAAGCTGCAGTAACTCCACCCACATTGTCCCACCTTGTCTAAATTTTACATATTTGGTAAGAGTCCTGCACTGAAAACATCTACAACTACTATTTCATCGTTCATACTCCTTGTTCATACCCCAACCTGTTCATACCCCAACGTGCACAGGTCTGCGAGGGCCTTAGTTAGGGCCCGAGCAGCTACCGCTGCGAGAGCCCTCTTGTTTTTCTCCAGATTATTATTATTATTATTATTATTATTATTATTATTTACTGTGCAGCGCTTTTCCATTTTTGAGGGCCTAAACATGCACGAAAAGTCACCAAAATTTGCACATTTGTCGAGCCCGGTGAAAAATTGGATATTTTTGTGTTTCCCAAAACAATACAAAAAAAATGGCTCTGCAGCGCCACCTAAGGTCGAAAAAGTGCACCTGGTCCCGGCCCGTTTGACCTAGAGCTACGAAAATTTTTTGGCATATGTAGGACCTAGAGACCTACAAAAAAGTCAGCGCAAGCCATGTGCTCAGATGTACAGAAAAAGAGTTATGAATTTTTGAATGTGCATTTTTGGCCCATTTTTGCACGTTTGCAGGTCCCAAACTGCTCCTTGTTTCTCCTAAACGCTTTACTCAATCACCTTCAAATTTGCTGTGGTCCATATTCACATGTAGGGGCACAAGTGGGCAAAATTTGGTGCAGATCCGCTTGCATATATGATAGGGGCGTGGCTTCAAATTATGTGTTCAATTTTTCCTTCGCCAAGAGTGACAAAAACCTTAATAACTTTGATGTACTAGCTTAAAAAAATCTAAAACTTCATAGACACATGGAAACTTATGTCTTTAACACCTTTAAAAAAAGTTTTTTTAAATACCTACTAGCGCCACCTAGTGGTTGATTAAAATGTCATTTTTTACACTTTCATGTATTGTGCTCAGTCTGTTTGAGTAAAACAAATGAAAATTGGTCAGAATATCATTAAGACATGGAATATTAAGGTTTTAAAATTTTACGACTTTTCGATAATGGGCGTAGTCTGCACGCCACCTCAAAGTCAGATGACTCGCCAAAACGAAAAAAGTGGCTGTAATTGGCCCCAAAATGGCCTTATGAGTGGAAAATAGCCTCTCACTCCCGGCCCGTTTGACCTAGAGCTCCAAAAATTTGTAGCCTTATGTAGGACCTCGAGCCCTACAAAAAAGTCAGCGCGAGCCCTATGCTCAGATGTACAGAAAGAGAGTTATGAATTTTTGAATGTGCACCTTTAGCCCGTTTTTGCTCATTTGCAGGTCCCGAACTGCTCCTTTTTTCTCCCAAACGCTTGACCCGATCGACTTCAAATTTGCTGTGATGTTTTATCTGACTGTCAGGCACAATTGTTCAAATTTTTGTGATGATCCGCCATCAAATATGTTGGGGGCGGGGCTTTATATTATGCCTTTGATGATTACTTTGCCACATGTGAAACAAACCTTTATAACTCAGCTTTACAAGCTTAGAAAAATCTGAAACTTCACAGACACATGGAGACTCAAGCCCTTAACACAAGTGTTTAAAAAAATCTTCAATTGCTTATAAGGCCATCTAGTGGCAAACAAAAATGTCAGTCTGATGTCTCGCCAAAACGAACAAAGTTGCTGTGTTTGGTCCCAGATGGTCTTATCTTTTCTAAACTTCATATATTTGATGGGTTTCCAATGCGGAATACACCTAACAACGTATTTTTTGTTATAGTGCGAGCGCCACCTAGTGGCAGCCAAAAATAGAGCATTTTTTAAACGTTTTTATGTGTTTAGCTGAGCCCTTTGATGTAATATCGCTGAAATTAGGTCTGAAAAGCCTCTAGACAGCCCTGCTGACCTCCACCAAATTTTACGAAGTTTCGATAATGGGCGTGGCCTCTACGACCATTTTCATTCCGAAGCTTTATCTGTCCAGTAAAAGTTGCTCTAATTTGACCCAGATGATCTGATCTTCTCACAATTTCACACATTAGATGAAAATATTCTCCTGAACATATCGACAAATATATATTCCAGTTTTAAGCTAGCGCCACCTAGTGGCTGCAAAAAATGTCATTAGTCGAAAGATTACAGTCAATCCTGTTTGGTTTGACCTACAGCTATGAAACTTTGTAGGCAAATGAAGGACTGCAAGACCTACAAAAAAGTCAATAGAAGTGATGTGCTAGGATGTACAGAAAAATTGTTATGAATTTTTTTAATGTGCAGTTTTGTCCCATTCTTAGACATTAGCTGGTCTCAAACTAGTGCCTTTTTCTCTTAAACGATTCACCCCATTACCTTCAACTTTGGCATGAATCATTATCCAACTGAGGGGCACACATAGTCCAAATATCGTGAAGATCTCTTGACAGAAAAGATGGGGGCGGAGCTTCAAATTATGTTTAATACTTCCTTCGCCAAGAGTGACAAAAATGTTAATAACTCAGCTATGACAGCTTCAAACCATCTGAAACTTTCCTGGGACTTTAAAAGTCATGCAATAATACAGCTATGTGATAAACTTTCAAATCATTTACAGCGCCACCCAGTGGCGGACAAAAATCTCATTTTTTATACTTTTATGTACTGTGAAATGCCTGTTTGACTAAATGAACTAAAAAATGGTCAGAAAAGCTATGACACATTGGAACATTAAGGTTCTCAACTTTTATGACTTTTCATTAAAGGGCGTGGCCTCTATGCAAACTCAAAGTCTGATGTCTCCCCAAAACGGTGAAAGTTGCTGTAATTGGACCTAGATGATCTGATGTTTGCAAAACTTTATATATGGGATGGGAGTCCAATGTGAAACACACCTACAAGCCTATTTTTTATCATAGTACGAGCGCCACCTAGTGGCAGCAAAAAATATAGCAAATCCTTAATGTTTTTATGTACTCTGCTGAGCCCCTTGAAGTGATATCCCTTAAATGTTTTCTGAAAAGCCAGTGGCCATGCCTTATGCCCTCCACAAATCAGTACGATGTTTCGACAGTGGGTGTGGCCTATATGGCATTGAAAGTCACAAAATTGGAACAATAAAAGCTGCAGTAACTCCACCCACATTGTCCCACCTTGTCTAAATTTTACATATTTGGTAAGAGTCCTGCACTGAAGTCATCTACAACTACTATTTCATTGTTCATAGTCCTTGTTCATACCCCGACCTGTTCATACCCCAACGTGCACAGGTCTGCGAGGGCCCTTTATAGCTGCTTGCAGCTCTAGTTATTATTATTATTTACTGTGCAGCGCTTTTCCATTTTTGAGGGCCTAAACATGCACGAAAAGTCACCAAAATTTGCACATTTGTCAGGCCCGGTGAAAAATTGGATATTTTTGTGTTTCCCAAAACAATGCAAAAAAAATGGCTCTGCAGCGCCACCTAAGGTTGAAAAAGTGCACCTGGTCCCGGCCCGTTTGACCTAGAGCTACGAAAATTTTTAGCCATATGTAGGACCTAGAGACCTACAAAAAAGTCAGCGCGAGCCATGTGCTCAGATGTACAGAAAAAGAGTTATGAATTTTTGAATGTGCATTTTTGGCCCATTTTTGCACGTTTGCAGGTCCCAAACTGCTCCTTGTTTCTCCTAAACGCTTTACTCAATCACCTTCAAATTTGCTGTGGTCCATATTCACACATAGGGGCACAAGTGGGCAAAATTTGGTGCAGATCCGCTGACATATATGATAGGGGCGTGGCTTCAAATTATGTGTTCCATTTTTCCTTCGCCAAGAGGGACAAAAACCTTAATAACTTTGATGTACTAGCTTAAAAAAATCTAAAACTTTATAGACACATGGAAACTTATGTCTTTAACACCTTTAAAAAAAGTTTTTTTAAATACCTACTAGCGCCGCCTAGTGGTTGATTAAAATGTCATTTTTTACACTTTCATGTATGGTGCTCAGTCTGTTTGAGTAAAACAAATGAAAATTGGTCAGAATATCATTAAGACATGGAATATTAAGGTTTTAAAATTTTACGACTTTTCGATAATGGGCGTAGTCTGCACGCCACCTCAAAGTCAGATGACTCGCCAAAACGAAAAAAGTGGCTGTAATTGGCCCCAAAATGGCCTTATGAGTGGAAAATAGCCTCTCACTCCCGGCCCGTTTGACCTAGAGCTCCAAAAATTTGTAGCCTTATGTAGGACCTCGAGCCCTACAAAAAAGTCAGCGCCAGCCATGTGCTCAGATGTACAGAAAGAGAGTTATGAATTTTTGAATGTGCACTTTTGGCCCGTTTTTGCTCATTTGCAGGTCCCGATCTGCTCCTTTTTTCTCCCAAACGCTTGACACGATCGACTTCAAATTTGCTGTGATGTTTTATCTGACTGTGAGGCACAATTGTTCAAATTTTTGTGATGATCCGCCATCAAATATGTTGGGGGCGGGGCTTTATAGTATGCCTTTGATGATTACTTTGCCACATGTGAAACAAACCTTTATAACTCAGCTTTCCAAGCTTGAAAAAATCTGAAACTTCACAGACACATGAAGACTCAAGCCCTTAACACATTTGTTTAAAAAATTCTTAAATTGCTTATAAGGCCACCTAGTGGCAAACAAAAATGTCAGTCTGATTTCTCGCGAAAACGAACAAAGTTGCTGTATTTGAACCCAGATGGTCTTATCTTTTCTAAACATTACATAATTGATGGATTTCCAATGCGGAATACACCTATCAACGTATTTTTTGCTATAGTGTGAGCGCCACCTAGTGGCAGCCAAAAATATAGCATTTTTTAAACGTTTTTATGTGTTTAGCTGAGCCCTTTGAAGTAATATCGCTGAAATTAAGTCTGACAAGCCTCTAGACAGCCTTGCTGACCTCCACCAAATTTTACGCAGTTTCGATAATGGGCGTGGCCTCTATGACCATTTTCATTCCGAAGCTTTATCTGTCCAGTAAAAGTTGTTGTAATTTGACCCAGATGATCTGATCTTCTCACAATTTCACACATTGGATAAAAATATTCTCCTGAACATATCGACAAAAATATATTCCAGTTTAAAGCTAGCGCCACCTAGTGCCTGCAAAAAATGTCATTAGTCGAAAGATTACAGTCAATCCTGTTTGGTTTGACCTACAGCTATGAAACTTTGTAGGCTAATGAAGGACTGTAAGACCTACAAAAATTTCAATAGAAGTGATGTGCTAGGCTGTACAGAAAAATTGTTATGAATTTTTTTAATGTGCAGTTTTGTCCCATTCTTAGACATTAGCTGGTCTCAAACTAGTGCCTTTTTCTCTTAAACGATTCACCCCATTAACTTCAACTTTGGCATGAATCATTATCCAACTGAGGGGCACACATAGTCCAAATATCGTGAAGATCTCTTGACATAAAAGATGCGGGCGGAGCTTCAAATTATGTTTAATACTTCCTTCGCCATGAGTGACCAAAATCTTAATAACTCAGCTATGACAGCTTCAAAACATCTGAAACTTTCCTGGGACTTTAAAAGTCATGCAATAATACAGCTATGTGATAAACTTTCAAATCATTTACAGCGCCACCCAGTGGCGGACTAAATTCTCATTTTTTATACTTTTATGTACTGTGAAATGCCTGTTTGACTAAATGGACTCAAAAATGGTCAGAAAAGCAATGACACATTGGAACATTAAGGTTCTCAACTTTTATGACTTTTCAATAAAGGGCGTGGCTTCTATGCAAACTCAAAGTCTGATGTCTCCCCAAAACGGTAAAAGTTGCTGTAATTGGACCTAGATGATCTGATGTTTGCAAAACTTCATATATGGGATGGGAGTCCAATGTAAAACACACCTACAAGCCTATTTTTTATCATAGTACGAGCGCCACCTAGTGGCAGCAAAAAATATAGCAAATCCCTAATGTTTTTATGTACTCTGCTGAGCCCCTTGAAGTGATATCCCTTAAATGTTTTCTGAAAAGCCAGTGGCCATGCCTTATGCCCCCCACAAATCAGTACAATGTTTCAACAGTGGGTGTGGCCTATATGGCATTGAAAGTCACAAAATTGGAACAATAAAAGCTGCAGTAACTCCACACACATTGTCCCACCTTGTCTAAACTTTACATATTTGGTAATAGTCCTGCACTGAAGTGATCTACAACAAATTTTTCATCATTCATAGTCCTTGTTCATACCCCGACCTGTTCATACCCCAATGTGCACAGGTCTGCGAGGGCCCTTTATAGCTGCTTGCAGCTCTAGTTATTAGGGCCCGAGCAGCTACCGCTGCGAGAGCCCTCTTGTTTTTCTCCAGATTATTATTAGGGCCCGAGCAGCTACCGCTGCGAGAGCCCTCTTGTTTTTCTCCAGATTATTATTCTTATTATTATTATTATTATTATTATTATTATTATTATTTACTGTGCAGCGCTTTTCCATTTTTGAGGGCCTAAACATGCACGAAAAGTCACCAAAATTTGCACATTTGTCGGGCCCGGTGAAAAATTGGATATTTTTCTGTTTCCCAAAACAATGCAAAAAGTATGGCTCTGCAGCGCCACCTAAGGTCGAAAAAGTGCACCTGGTCCCGGCCTGTTTGACCTAGAGCTACGAAATTTTTTTGGCATATGTAGGACCTAGAGACCTACAAAAAAGTCAGCGTGAGCCATGTACTCAGATGTACAGAAAAAGAGTTATGAATTTTTGAATGTGCATTTTTGGCCCATTTTTGCACGTTTGCAGGTCCCAAACTGCTCCTTGTTTCTCCTAAACGCTTTACTCAATCACCTTCAAATTTGCTGTGGTCCATATTCACACATAGGGGCACAAGTGGGCAAAATTTGGTGCAGATCCGCTGACATATATGATAGGGGCGTGGCTTCAAATTATGTGTTCAATTTTTCCTTCGCCAAGAGTGACATAAACCTTAATAACTTTGTTGTACTAGCTTAAAAAAATCTAAAACTTCATAGACACATGGAAACTTATGTCTTTAACACCTTTGAAAAAAGTTTTTTTAAATACCTACTAGCGCCGCCTAGTGGTTGATTAAAATGTTATTTTTTACACTTTCGTGCATTGTGCTCAGTCTGTTTGAGTAAAACAAATGAAAATTGGTCAGAATATCATTAAGACATGGAATATTAAGGTTTTAAAATTTTACGACATTTCGATAATGGGCGTAGTCTGCACGCCACCTCAAAGTCAGATGACTCGCCAAAACGAAAAAAGTGGCTGTAATCGGCCCCAAAATGGCCTTATGAGTGGAAAATAGCCTCTCACTCCCGGCCCGTTTGACCTAGAGCTCCAAAAATTTGTAGCCTTATGTAGGACCTCGAGCCCTACAAAAAAGTCAGCGCGAGCCATATGCTCAGATGTACAGAAAGAGAGTTATGAATTTTTGAATGTGCACTTTTGGCCCGTTTTTGCTCATTTGCAGGTCCCGAACTGCTCCTTTTTTCTCCCAAACGCTTGACCCGATCGCCTTCAAATTTGCTGTGATGTTTTATCTGACTGTGAGGCACAATTGTTCAAATTTTTGTGATGATCCGCCATCAAATATGTTGGGGGCGGGGCTTCATATTATGCCTTTGATGTTTACTTTGCCACATGTGAAACAAACCTTTATAACTCAGCTTTACAAGCTTGGAAAAATCTGAAACTTCACACACACATGAAGACTTAAGCCCTTAACACAAGTGTTTAAAAAAATCTTCAATTGCTTATAAGGCCATCTAGTGGCAAACAAAAATGTCAGTCTGATGTCTCGCCAAAACGAACAAAGTTGCTGTGTTTGGTACCAGATGGTCTTATCTTTTCTAAACTTCATATATTTGATGGGTGTCCAATGGGGAATACACCTATCGACGTATTTTTTGTTATAGTGCGAGCGCCACCTAGTGGCAGCCAAAAATATAGCATTTTTTAAACGTTTTTAAGTGTTTAGCTGAGCCCTTTGAAGTAATATTGCTGAAATTAAGTCTGAAAAGCCTCTAGACAGCCTTGCTGACCTCCACCAAATTTTACGAAGTTTCCATAATGGGCGTGGCCTCTACGACCATTTTCATTCCGAAGCTTTATCTGTCCAGTAAAAATTGCTTTAATTTGACCCAGATGATCTGATCTTCTCACTATTTCACACATTGGATGAAAAAAAATCTCCTGAACATATCGACAAAAATATATTCCAGTTTAAAGCTAGTGCCACCTAGTGGCTGCAAAAAATGTCATTAGTCGAAAGATTACAGTCAATCCTGTTTGGTTTGACCGACAGCTATGAAACTTTGTAGGCAAATGATGGACTGCAAAACCTACAAAAAAGTCAATAGAAGTGATGTGCTAGGATGTACAGAAAAATTGTTATGAATTTTTTCAATGTGCAGTTTTGTCCCATTCTTAGACGTTAGCTGGTCTCAAACTAGTGTCTTTTTCTCTTAAACGATTCACCCCATTACCTTCAACTTTGGCATGAATCATTATCCAACTGAGGGGCACACATAGGCCAAATATCGTGAAGATCTCTTGACATAAAAGATGCGGGCGGAGCTTCAAATTATGTTTAATACTTCCTTTGCCAAGAGTGACAAAAATCTTAATAACTCAGCTATGACAGCTTCAAACCATCTGAAACTTTCCTGGGCCTTTAAAAGTAATGCAATAATACAGCTATGTGATAAACTTTCAAATCATTTACAGCGCCACCCAGTGGGGGACAAAAATCTCATTTTTTATACTTTTATGTACTGTGAAATGCCTGTTTGACTAAATGAACTAAAAAATGGTCAGAAAATCTATGACACATTGGAACATTAAGGTTCTCAACTTTTATGACTTTTCAATAAAGGGCGTGGCCTCTATGCCAACTCAAAATCCCATGTCTCGCGAAAACGGTAAAAGTTGCTGTAATTGGACCTAGACGATCTGGTATTTTTAAAACTTCGTATATGGGATGGGAGTCCAATGTGAAACACACCTACAAGTCTGATTTTTATCATAGTACGAGCGCCACCTAGTGGCAGCAAAAAATATAGCAAATCCCTAATGTTTTTATGTACTCTGCTGAGCCCCTTGAAGTGATATCCCTTAAATGTTTTCTGAAAAGCCAGTGGCCATGCCTTATGCCCTCCACAAATCACTACGATGTTTCGACAGTGGGTGTGGCCTATATGGCATTGAAAGTCACAAAATTGGAACAATAAAAGCTGCAGTAACTCCACACGCATTGTCCCACCTTGTCTAAATTTTACATATTTGGCAATAGTCCTGCACTGAAGTGATCTACAACTAATTTTTCATCATTCATAGTCCTTGTTCATACCCCGACCTGTTCATACCCCAATGTGCACAGCTCTGCGAGGGCCCTTTATAGCTGCTTGCAGCTCTAGTTAGGGCCCGAGCAGCTACCGCTGCGAGAGCCCTCTTGTTTTTCTCCAGATTATTATTCTTATTATTAGGGCCCGAGCAGCTACCGCTGCGAGAGCCCTCTTGTTTTTCTCCGGATTATTATTAGGGCCCGAGCAGCTACCGCTGCGAGAGCCCTCTTGTTTTTCTCCAGATTATTATTATTATTATTATTATTATTATTATTATTATTTACTGTGCAGCGCTTTTCCATTTTTGAGGGCCTAAACATGCACGAAAAGTCACCAAAATTTGCACATTTGTCGGGCCCGGTGAAAAATTGGATATTTTTGTGTTTCCCCAAACAATGCAAAAAAAATGGCTCTGCAGCGCCACCTAAGGTTGAAAAAGTGCACCTGGTCCCGGCCCGTTTCACCTAGAGCTACGAAAATTTTTAGGCATATATAGGACCTAGAGACCTACAAAAAAGTCAGCGCGAGCCATGTGCTCAGATGTACAGAAAAAGAGTTATGAATTTTTGAATGTGCATTTTTGGCCCATTTTTGCACGTTTGCAGGTCCCAAACTGCTCCTTGTTTCTCCTAAACGCTTTACTCAATCACCTTCAAATTTGCTGTGGTCCATATTCACACATAGAGGCACAAGTGGGCAAAATTTGGTGCAGATCCGCTGACATATATGATAGGGGCGTGGCTTCAAATTATGTGTTCAATTTTTCCGTCGCCAAGAGTGACATAAACCTTAATAACTTTGATGTACTAGCTCAAAAAAATCTAAAACTTCATAGACACATGGAGACTTATGTCTTTAACACTCAAGAAAAAAGTTTTTTTAAATATCTACTCGCGCCGCCTAATGGTTGATTAAAATGTCATTTTTTAAACGTTCATGTATTGTGCTCAGTCTGTTTGAGAAAAATAACTGAAAATTGGTCAGAACACCATTAAGACATGGACTATTAAGGTTTTAAAATTTTATGACTTTTCGATCATGGGCGTGGTCTGCACGCCACTTCAAAGTCAGATGACTCATCAAAATGAAAAAAGTGGCTGTAATTGGCCCCAAAATGGCCTTATGAGTGGAAAATAGCCTCTCACTCCCGGCTCGTTTGACCTAGAGCTACAAAAATTTGTAGCCTTATGTAGGACTTCGAGCTCTACAAAAAAGTCAGCGCGAGCCATATGCTCAGATGTACAGAAAGAGAGTTATGAATTTTTGAATGTGCACTTTTGGCCCGTTTTTGCTCATTTGCAGGTCCCGAACTGCTCCTTTTTTCTCCCAAACGCTTGACCCAACCGACTAGTGTTAGCGCCACCTAGTGGCAGCCAAAAATATAGGATTTTTCAAGCGTTTTAATGTGTTTAGCTGAGCCCTTTGAAGTAATATCGCTGAAATTAAGTCTTACAAGCCTCTAGACAGCCCAGCTGACCTCCACCAAATTTTACGAAGTTTCGATAATGGGTGTAATAAATGAAGGACTGCAAGACCTACAAAAAAAGTCAATAGGAGTGATGTACAGAAAAATTGTTATGGTTTTTTTTATGTGCTATTTTGCCCCGTACTTAGACATTAGCCGGTCTCAAACTTAAATGGTTCACCCCATGACCTTCAACTTTGGCATGGATCATTATCCGACTAAGGGGCACTTATAGCCCAAATATCGTTAAGATCTCATGACATATAAGATGGAGGTGGAGCTTCAAATTATGTTTGATATTTCCTTCGCCAAGAGTGACAAAAACCTTAATAACTCAGCTGTAACAGCTTCAAACCATATGAAACTTTGCAGGGACTTTAAAAGTCATGCCCTAATACAGTTATGTGATAAACTTCCAAATCATTTACAGCGCCACCTTGTAGCAGACAAAAATCTCATTTTTTACACTATCATGTACTGTGCATTGCCTGTTTGACTAAGTGAACTAAAAAATGGTCAGAAAAGCTTTGAGACATTGGAACATGAATGTTCTCAACTTTTATGACTTTTCAATAGAAGGCGTGGCCTCCTTGTCAACTCAAAGTCCGATGTCTCTCCAAAGTGGTAAAGGTTGCTTTAATTGGATCTAGATGATCTGATATTTTCAAAACGTCATATATGGGATGAGAGTACAATGTGAAACACACCTACAAGTCTATTTTTTATCGTAGTGAGAGCGCCACCGAGTGGCAGCAAAAAATTTAGCAATTCCCTAACATTTTTATGTACTCTGCTGAACCCCTTGAAGTGATATCGCTTAAATGTTGTCAGAAAAGCCATTGGCCACGCCTATTGCCCTCTAACAAATAGTATTATGTTTGATGATGGCCGTAGCCTATTCAGCAGCGCCGTCACACAACTGTACCATAAAAGCTGCAGTAACTCAACCCACATCATCCCACTTTCTCTAAATTTTACATATTTGATAAGAGTCCTGCTCTGAAGTCATCTACAACTAATTGTTCATCGTTCTTACTTCTACTTGTTCATGCCCCAACATGCACAGGTCTGCGAGGGCCCTTTATAGCTGCTTGCAGCTGTAGTTTTTTGTTTTTTGCCTAATATGACATGCAGCAGTTCTTTGATGTCATTCACAGTCCCCCCCCCCCCCCCCCCCCCCCCAAAAAAAAAAAAAAAAAAAAAAGAACAAATGTAACCTTTATTGGACTTCTTTGGATGTATCTGGTGCATACATGGAACATATAGTTCTCTTGTTTTTTTAAAGGTAAGATTATGCACCAGGAAGTGGAGGCAGCCCAAGCTTTGCCGCCGCCTTGATGACAAAAAGGTTGACAATGCAGGGCTGGGGGAGGGGGAAGGTGTCACAGCTCCTCGGCCATCTGCAGCAGTGAGTTGATGGCAGCATCCTTGTCACCGCGCTGCGCCTCCAGGACGCTGCGCACCACGTCTCGCTCCAGGTTGGGGAACATGTCCTGCAGGGCCTTCAGGTCCTCCTCACAGCTTGCCGGAACCGCTGGCAACATGCTGCCGCCTTGCGCCTTGAACACGGGTGGCGCGCCTGAGGGCAAAAAAAAACAAAACAAAAACAACAAAAAAACAGAAAAATAAAAGCGGTTCCCTTTGAAAGCCTCGTTTGCAAGCCCAGCCCTGTTTGAAATCTAGAGCCCGGTTTGGGAAAGCTCAGGTCTTTCTTGAAACCCTACTTTGGACACAGTAGCCGTTTTAAAGGCCACCTATTCCTAAACCCTGGTTTGAAGCCCTACTTGAAAAGTCTAACCTGTTTGAAAGGCCAGTGAAAGGCTGGCTCTCAAGCTTAAGTCTAGTTTGAAAGTCTAACTTTAGTTCAAAGCCTACTTGAAAAGCCTCAAGTGCCTGTACTTTGAAATCCTACTTTGAAACCTGAACCTACTCCTCCTACTTTCAATTTCTTCTTTCTTTGCCTGTAGTTTAAAACCTTATTTTGGATACTTAACCTTATTGCGGAGCATTATAGTGAAAACCCAAGCCTAGTTTGAAATAAAGTCCCTAATTTGAAACCCCAACCCCTAGTTACAAACACTACTTTGAAACCCTAACCCTTATTTGAACCCCCAATACTGATTTGAAACTCAGGCCCCAAGTTGAAACCCAGGCCCTAGTTTGGGTTCTAAGCCCACGACAAGTTGCGGTGCATGGGCGACAGTGGGAGAAATTTTCGGAAGGCGGTCAGCACTCACCTGCGATGGGCACGTAGCCCACGCCGTGCTGGTACACGGAGGGCATCAGGACCACGGGCTGTGCCGCCACACCGGCCGGGAAGGACTGCAGAAGGTGCGAGAGGCGTGATTGGTAGGGTGGCGTGGAACACTCACAGAGCGGTGCCTGTTCACGTCGCTCACCGAGAAGGACATGACCAGGTTGATCATGCCTTCTTTGTCGTCACCCTGCCGGCCGCTGAGCGTCAGCCACTCGTCAGCAGTGCCGCCCTGCCGCACACTCTCAGGGATGCTCACGTGGGCCCAGGCAATGCGGTCGTCCATGGAAAAGGCCCGCTGCAGGGACACGGCAGCACCGGTGTGAGAGGGCGCGGCCCAGCGGCTGGACGGTCTCAGCTTTGGGCTGGGGCTCACCTCGTCGAAGATCTCCAGGTAGAAGGAGTCGACGGCGGGAGGCAGTGCGCACTGGATCACCTTGTTCCACCGCGGGTTCTTGGCCCCGTTGTGTGCCGTGGGCGTCTCGTAGACTGCATAACCCACCCGCAGCCGGCAGTACGGGTCCATGCGTGTCATGCCGTAGTTCTTAGCCAGCTTGGCCTGCCCGCAAAGACGCCACGCTCTTCAAGCGCCCTCCCGCTTGTGAGGCAGGTTAGGGTTAGGCATTTGACAATGCGGGGGTTGGGGTTCCTACATGTTACCTTGGTGGCCGATCGGAGAGCGGCTCCCTCCGAGCGCCGTTCCGAAGCCAAATACCCAAGGAGATATGCTCATGTAATTAGTGCTCTGTACAATTTTTTTCAGAAGCTCAACGGGGAGACCAAACGAGATCACAACAAAGGTCCCGTCATCGAGTTTAGCTATTCTGCAGCCTACCACTAGGTGGTGGTAACGTGTTCATTGAGAGCAGAGCAAGAAGAAAGCTTCCTTCAGTGACCCAAGCACACTGGGCAACATTAAGAAATCCTTAACATCGTTTAATCGATGATTTCCCACAAAAACATTCCCAGGAATTGCATTTGTAAAACACTTGAAGCCCTTGACCCGGGAAGGGCCAAATGAGTTCAAATGCTGGTTCCATCCGCTGTCTACACTACACTGTGTCCAGTAATGCAGAGTAATGCATTACAAAAATAAGGTAATTACTGTAATGCATGATGTTTTGCTGCAACGCAGTAGTCATAGGCATTACACACAAAAAGATCATATTTTGTTTGCTCGGAACAAATGACAGAAACACAAGTTACAATGCATTATAATACACATCCTGAAAATGCTCTTAAACCCTTTAAATTTATTTTATTAATTGAAGCAGTTGAGAACATGAATGCAATTCATTTGGTTGCCTTGAGATGGTGCTGTTTTATTGTTGTTATGCATAGAACTTTGTTTAAATTGTTTTATTTGTATGTTTGCATTTTACATTTCCAGCGATTTAGGCATCATTTACAAGTTCAAGGGAGCAATAATATTTATTTTGAGAATCTAAGTTAAGTTTAGTTTAGAGTCATTCTACTTGATGAGAGTACCACCGTGAGGTGAACAGAGTAATAATTTCATTGTAGTTTCGTGCTATGCATATGACAATAATTCTCTATAATCTACAATGTAAAAGTAATGCAATAGAGGTGTAATACCTTCTAAGTCAAATACAGAATTATAATGTAACTAATGACTTTGGAATGACAGTAATAAGTAATAAATAATGCATTACAGTTTTGAAGCAACTCGCCCAACCGTGGTTGCGTTCATGCCATCAACCAACATTTTCAGCTGATCTGATCGAGGGGAAAAAGATGGTAAATGTATGAAATGAGACACAGTAGACAGATCCTCTAAATCAAGTGGTGCCAAAAATATGCGATAGGTCACAGGTGTCAAACTCCAGATGCCAGATTCGGCCTGCTGACATCATTGTGGCCTGCAAAATGCTAATTATGACTTTGCTTCTGGCTCAAATACCAATTTTGCAAGTTATTTTCAACTTTCACGGAATTTTTGTGACCAATACCCCTTGTGAACAGTTTTAGCGGTCTCTAGTTTGAAAATGTGTAAATGTATGCCGACCATACTTCAAAATGATTGACTGGAGAGTCACAACGGCCCTCTGAAATTGCTTGCTCATCAGAGCATTCTGAGATTGTGTCCATTCTTTCAAGTAACCATGGGTCTGCACCCAATTTTGCATTTGTTCTCTGATAGGCTCTTGGCCAGAGAATGTAACATAGGAGTATTTTAATTCCCTAACTAAAGATTTTTATGTCAGCCCTCCAACATTAACTATGACTACAATGTGGCCCATGCTAAAAAAGAGCTTGCTTTCATTCGATAGGGACATTTCAAGTCTCAACTCACACAAAGAGCGGCCACAGCGCCAAACGAAAAGATGTCACTGCCGCCTTACCTGGACCACTGTGATGCTGAGTCGGCCCACGGCTCCACCGTACTGAAGCTGGCGTGCGGCCTGCGCGTCTAGCTGGATCTGATGATGGTGCTGGTGGGCTGGCGTGATGCGCAGGAAGTCCTGGGGAAGCTCGCCCACGTACACCTGCGAGCGTGCGTGCACAATTAGGAGCAGGCTTGATTTTTGTCTGTTGCTCCGCCTCCTGGCGGCCGCGGCTAAATGCATATTCGAGTCGTGACGTATGCAACCAACTCGCCATTCATTCGGACAATGCTGAGTCTCGGGGAAAAAATAAGTGCCTTAATATTTTGTTACTCACATTTGGGGGGTTGCAACGATCCCCTGAAGACCTGGCTAACAGTGTTTATATATATATATATATATATATATATATATATATATATATATATATATATATATACATATATATATATATATACATATATATATATATATATATATAGTAACAGCTCAGTACACACACGCTCGAGAGCAGAGCTCATCAATCGGTGCTAAGACAATGAAGCCTCATCCTCTTAAGTGTTTTTCTTTGGCGCACACCGCGTAGGTTTAATGCTGAGAAAAGTGAAATGTCGAAAAAGCGTTTCTCCTGTGTAAAAACGCGTTTTTTATACAATTGCGATGAGAGGTGGACGTGGCCCACCTATAAATTAAGCAACAATAATAATAATAATAATGTCCATTTACTTCTCCGCGCTGTGTGCTGATGGTGGTCGCCATCTTGTTGTTTCACGACGGTTCGACGAGACAGTTAAAACAACGTTTTCAATCTGGTGCTATTGGAAACAAACGTTCAACTTTAAAACGAATCTTTCACTTCCTGGAATTAGGCCTGACCCGGAAGCGGAAAAGCGGAAGTTATCCCGTTCCCTCCGCTCACTTGGGAAAACAAACAGTGGGAGCCAAAGAAATCTTTAGACCGCCGCAGAGACCATAATGCTGCACCTAAAACATGTAAGTCTGTTCGTTCAAATCTATCCAATCCAATCTAATAAAACGGCTTTTTAAGGAACGCAATCCATGTTTCATTTGGGTTTGGGTATGACATTATACCAAGCTGTCAATCAATGTGCTTTTATTTTCTGCGCTCAATTGGTTTTTTTTGCGCGTGTGCTCGAGATTGTGGCACAAATATAACGCAATAGTATGGCATCGTTTTAATCGCATGCGGGTGATGCCCTATTGATTACAGATACATTTTACTTAATGTAAAATATAGATATAAATAAAGGAATCGCTAAGTGAACTGCTTACATCGCCGTCAAAGGACTGGAAGCTACTCTTAATTTCAAATGCTCTCAAACACATCCAAAGGTCCATAAATTCAAGATATAAATCATAAACCTAGATTTATGTGTTGCCTCATGGTTTGACAAATGCCCTGTAGTCATTTAAAACAGAGAAAAAACGGAATTTGAAGACGTTTCCTAAATGTTGACCGTTACTATATGTCACGTGGTCAGGGCTTTTTTTTTTTGTCTTGATGCTTTTAGGCGTCGTCGCACATCAGGATCTTCGTCTTTTCACAGCGTTGCGTGGCTGATCTATGGTGTTATATTTGTGCCACAACTACGAGCGCGCGGGAAAAAAAATTGAGCGTTGAAAATAAAACTGAGCGAGCGAAAACAGATTTTGAGCGCAGAAAAAAAGTTATTGTAAAGAACTTTCTCGCTCCAAATTCCTTTTTGCTCGCTCGGGGTAGCCCTCTCTCGCTCAACATCTCGCTCTAGCGCTCGCACATTGATTGACAGCTTGGTATCCAATGAGATTGCTTGTTGTGTTCACCCGGAACGAGCAAACGAGAGTGCGTCACACCGAGGTGGGCGGTGTTGACTCACTCATTAGCCCTTTCCAGGTGAACAAAGGGCAAACGGGAGTGCGTCAACGGATAGCGTACAAGCAAATCTCATTGGATATCAAGCTGTCAATCAAAGTGCTTTTACAAGCTCTGATTGGCTGGTTTTGTGGCACAAACGTAACTTGTGAGCAGAACTGAGCGAGCAAGAGCTCATGCTGAGCAAACGCGATGTTGAGCGAGGGAGGGAGGAGTATCGCGAGCGAGAGCGAGATGTTGAGCGATAGAGGGCTATCCCGAGCGAGCAAAAAGGAATTTTGAGCGAACAATTTCTTTTCCTGTATTCAAACTCTATCGGCGCGCGCTCAAACTCTCAATAGTTTTTTTCTAGCGCTCAAAATCTGTTTTCGCTCGCTCTGTTTGATTTTCTCCGCTCAATTTTTTTTCGCGCGCTCGTAATCGTGGCACAACTATAACGTAATACAGTCGAACCTCTACATCAGGAACTTCAAGGGTCCGAGGAGAGAAGTGCACTATGAAGAGAGATTCACTTTATAGAGGTTTTCCTAAAATGTTCAGAATTCATTGATGAAATATGTGAATAATTTTTTAATAAATATGTAAATAATTTTATATACGTTTTTTTAAAAATAAATATGTAAATAAATGTACAGTAAACAACTTAAGTTGTTTAAACACTAAAATCTAATGCGGTAAAACTAATGTAAAAACATTTTACATTGAACAAATATCTTTATTATTATTCAACAATAGTTAATGAATATATGATCATAATAAAACATGATCAGTGCATGTCATCAGCGCGGAGAAAGTAACTGTCAATACGAGGTTGCACGGTATGTCTCTCAACAACGGAACCAATCATATTTTCTACACGATTCAAAGCATGCGGACCAGTAATGCGCGCATTTTCTCAAAGAGACCATCGTACACTATCTCCGCATCCGTTGAATCCTCTCTCAGGCCGGTAGCATCGTTCGCATAAAAACCAGCCTTCCGAAAACTGTTCGTGATAGTGGTCAGAGTCACCATCTCCCATGCTCTCACCAGATTTCGGATCGCGTCTAACAAACTGATCCTATAGGAACTTTCCGTGCCGGCTTCGACCTCAGCGATGTACCGGCGGAGCACGAGCCCGCGATAATGGACCTTCAGATTTTGGATGATGCCTTGGTCCATTGGCTGCAACGATGCCGTCGTGTTTGGTGGCAAAAAGCGAACTTCAACGTTCCCGGGCTGAAACGTCAGCTGGTGCGCTGAGCAGTTGTCCAGCAAAAGCAGCACTCTCCGATCAGCAGAGCGCATGGCTAGGTCGAACTTCCGTACCCACTCGTTGAAGAGCTCTCCAGTCATCCATGCTTTTTTATTCCAACGGTACGTAACACCCAATTGACTTACGTTCAAATTCTTGAAGCAGCGGGGTTTCTGAGATTTTCCAATCACAAGTAGGCGCTGCTTGTCACTCCCGGTCATGTTCGCTAAGAGCATCACGGTGACACAAACTTTCGACTCCTTTCCGCCGCTGCATTTGTCTCCTTTAAAGGTGAGAGTCTTACTTGGCAACATCTGGTAGAATACACCCGTCTCGTCCGCGTTGTAGATGTCGTCCGGTGCATAGCGCTCGACCAGCACCGGCAGCTCAGTCGTTAGCCAAGAGTTAGCAATTGTAGGATCGACGGAAGCCGCTTCGCCCGACACAGTCTTGCAGACGACGCCGTGTTGCAGTTTGAACTTCTCTAGCCAGCCTTGACTTGCTTTGAACGAAGTGTCTCCATAATGCTTAGCGAATGCCTCAGCCTTGGCCAGAAGCGTAGGTCCGCTGATCGCGACGTTTTTAGCTCGCATCTCCTGAAACCACAACAGCACTGCCTTGTCGACACTCTTGAATTTTATAGGCTTCATGCGCTTTGTGCTTCCACTAAGCTTTCCGCCTTCCACAAGTCGCATTATCTCTTCTCTCTTCTTCAGAATGCCACATATCGCAGCAGGCGAAGCATCGTACTCCTTTGCAATGGCATTCTGCTTCACTCCACTCGCACACTTCCGAATTATGTCGCACTTCTCCTCCAACGACAAAGGCTTTCGCTTCCGACTTATAGATCTAGCATCCATACTTTTCACGGCAGATTCCGACATCTTAGAATTTTCGGAGGGATGACCAGCGGAGAAACGCGTGCGCAGTGGACGGCGGACGAAGTGAAAATGCAAGAGAAAGTCGCGGCGCGCGAGAGCGGCTAGGCAGGGAGGAAATCCCGACAGTGCGCCCAATTTTACAACTTCACAATTTTCGATAAGTTCAGATATTCACAATATAGAGGTAGATGCTGTCAAGGGACTGACTAATAGCATCACTATGAAGAGTTTATTCACTATGTGGAGTTTCCCTATAAGGAGGTTTTACATACACGTCAAATATAGCTGTTTTGCAAGGGACCGTAAAGATTCGTTCACTATGAAGAGAGATTCACTTTGTAGAGGTTCACTATATAGAGGTTCGACTGTACTTACTGATCACGCGAGAGAGAGAGGAAGGGGAACGTGAGTAAAAAACGGCGCATGCGCAGTGAGTTTTTTTTTTTTTTTTTTTTTTTTTTAGAAAAACGTGTTGACACGCAAAGAGTCTGTTGAAGTGCTGTGCTGTTCCTTGTTGTATTAACAAAGATAAAAGTGACAGTTGAGACCGACGCTGCCTTCCCGCTGCCGTTTGTGCCGATTGCGAGCACCGCTTCGAGCCGTCCTGCGAGGGCTATTTACCCTGACGGGCAAATCCGGCCCTGGAAAGAGAAAGAGCAGGCTCTTTTTGTGGCAGCGGCATGCAGTGTGGCGACTGTGTGGCAGCTGCCACCGAGAGCCACGGGTAGCCACACTTGATGCCACCAGTAGCCACTCTTTCCGAGGCATTTCCATGTTCGTCTGTGGCTGCTGCCACCGGTAGCCACACTTGATGCCACCAGTAGCCACTCTTTCCGAGGCATTTCCATGTTCGTCTGTGGCTGCTGCCACCGGTAGTCACACTTGATGCCACCAGTAGCCACTCTTTCCGAGGCATTTCCATGTTCGTCTGTGGCTGCTGCAACCGGTAGCCACACTTGTTGCCACTCTTTCTGAGGCATTTCCTTGTTCCCTCTGTGGCTTGGCTTCACCTCCACGTTATTCTTTTTCGTGTTAGACTTGCAATGTATTGTTGTTGGTTTGTATAGTTGCTTTTATTTCACCCATTATTGTGTGGATTCCTCTTTCGTCGTCGCTGCCGTTGCTTTTTCCTCGGTCTTTTTTTTTTTTTATAAATATGTTTCTCTTATTTTCATTTCATGTATGTTTTTTAGATGTACTGGTATTGTATCTTATTTAGTGTGGACTGTGTTTTCATTTATTCACATTTGTATTATGTTCTATCACGCAATGACCGGAAGAGGCGTCTCCAGAGTTACTACGAGCGATGCAAACGAGTAGTCACGGTCGATGCAAATGAGTAGTCACGGTCGATGCAAATGAGTAGTCACGGTCGATGCAAATGAGTAGTCACGATCGATGCAAATGAGAAGCCACGAGCTATCCAATGAGCTGCAAGCAATGGCCGACATTTCACCGGCTATCCAATGCGCGGCAGGTAATGGCTGACTGGGCGTCGCTATACTGTAATACGGGGACTCCCCGTCGCCCAGCTGTCCAGTGAGCTGCAAGCAATGGCGGACGAGGCGTCTCCCGACGTGTCCTGAGCATGCAAATTAGTAGGCTGTTACCAGTATGTTGCTCCGTTTTTAAGTTTTTGGTTGTGTCCCCCTAGCGTTGTTGTTTTTTTTGTTAATTTTTGCATTGTATTGCATTCTTTTATATTAATAATAATAATAAAAAAGAGGAGTCGCGATGGATGCAAACGAGTAGTCACGATCGATGCAAATGAGTAGTCACGGTCGATGCAAATGAGTAGTCACGATCGATGCAAATGAGACGCCACGAGCTATCCAATGAGCTGCAAGCAATGGCCGACATAGCAAAATGTCATATTAATTGAAACTAAGACGTTTAGCAACACGCATTCGCAATTAATTATTATTATTAATATAAAAGAACACAATACGCTAGGGGGACACAACCAAAAACTTAAAAACTGAGCAACATACTGGTAACAGCCTACTAATTTGCATGCTCAGGACACGTCGGGAGACGCCCCGTCCGCCATTGCTTGCAGCTCACTGGACAGCTGGGCGACGGGAGTCCCCGTATTACAACATAGCGACGCCCAGTCAGCCATTACCTGCCGCGCATTGGATAGCCGGTGAAATGTCGGCCATTGCTTGCAGCTCATTGGATAGCTCGTGGCTTCTCATTTGCATTGATCGTGACTACTCATTTGCATCGACCGTGACTACTCATTTGCATCGACCGTGACTACTCATTTGCATCGATCGTGACTACTCGTTTGCATCCATCGCGACTCCTCTTTTTTATTATTATTATTAATATAAAAGAATGCAATACAATGCAAAAATTAACAAAAAAAAACAACAACGCTAGGGGGACACAACCAAAAACTTAAAAACTGAGCAACATACTGGTAACAGCCTACTCATTTGCATGCTCAAGACACGTCGGGAGACGCCCCGTCCGCCATTGCTTGCAGCTCACTGGACAGCTGGGCGACGGGAGTCCCCGTATTACAACATAGCGACGCCCAGTCAGCCATTACCTGCCGCGCATTGGATAGCCGGTGAAATGTCGGCCATTGCTTGCAGCTCATTGGATAGCTCGTGGCTTCTCATTTGCATCGATCGTGACTACTCATTTGCATCGACCGTGACTACTCATTTGCATCGACCGTGACTACTCATTTGCATCGACCGTGACTACTCGTTTGCATCGCTCGTAGTAACTCTGGAGACGCCTCTTCCGGTCATTGCGTGATAGAACATAATACAAATGTGAATAAATGAAAACACAGTCCACACTAAATAAGATACAATACCAGTACATCTAAAAAACATACATGAAATGAAAATAAGAGAAACATATTTATAAAAAAAAAAGACCGAGGAAAATGCAACGGCAGCGACGACGAAAGAGGAATCCACACAATAATGGGTGAAATAAAATCAACTATACAAACCAACAACAATACATTGCAAGTCAAACACGAAAAAGAATAACGTGGAGGTGAAGCCAAGCCACAGAGGGAACAAGGAAATGCCTCAGAAAGAGAGGCAACAAGTGTGGCTACTGGTTGCAGCAGCCACAGACGAACATGGAAATGCCTCGGAAAGAGTGGCTACTGGTGGCATCAAGTGTGGCTACCGGTGGCAGCAGCCACAGACGAACATGGAAATGCCTCGGAAAGAGTGGCTACTGGTGGCATCAAGTGTGGCTACCGGTGGCAGCAGCCACAGACGAACATGGAAATGCCTCGGAAAGAGTGGCTACTGGTGGCATCAAGTGTGGCTACCCGTGGCTCTCGGTGGCAGCTGCCACACAGTCGCCACACTGCATGCCGCTGCCACAAAAAGAGCCTGCTCTTACTGCCTGGAAATGAGGTATCCTGTGTCTACGGCCACCGGGTGAACGGGAACGGATAACCACAAGAAATATGTTAAGCTATGTGTTTGTTTTTGCATGTGGCGTCATCTGCTGGTTATAGCGAGTTGTGGCGTAGCTTCCATCTGATTGCGGAGTGAGCGCATTCACCGTATTGATGACTGCTTTGATTTACAAACAGTTAAATTGACAAATTGAAAGCAAAAGAGCCTTGGTTTTGTAGTTCTCCGCACTATCGTTTTAACTTTGACATATCCAAATTTCACATTCAGTTTTAATGCCTTTATTTTAGGTCTTTCATGACCTATATTGCTACTCTGCAATCACAAATAGGTTGGTTGCATGCCCAGGCAGAAATTGCAAGAAAAAAAGTCATTGATTTACACAATGCGTTTGCAAAAGGCACACCTGAGCCTGATTGTTTCATCATCTTCATGCTTTTAATGTCATGCTGTGAAAAGAACAACACAAGTATTTCTTCACAAAAAGTAGAAAATATATTGTCAAATTAATATTACACAAAAGGAGGAGGGGGGGTAAGCATATTGGTGGACAGTTGGTCCCAGCATCCCCCTGTTACATATGGCGTTGTATTGTACCACAATTGCGAGCGCGCAAAAAAAATCGTAGAAAATAAAACTGAGCGAGCGAAAACAGATTTTGAGCGCAAAAAAAAATATTGAAAAGTTCCTCGCTCAAAGTTCCTTATTGCTCGCTCACGATAGCCCTCTCTCGCTCAACATCTGCTCGCTCGCGATACTCCTCACTCCCTTGCTCAACATTGCGTTTGCTCAACATCGAGCTCTCGCTCGCTCGAGTCGTCCTCTGCGTGCACCCAGTTCTGCTCACACGTTACGTTTGTGCCACAAAAATAGGCAATCAGAGCTTGTAAAAGCATGTTGGTTGACAGCTTGGCATCCAATAAGATTGCTTGTTGTGTTCACCCGGAACGAGCAAACGAGAGTGTGTCACATCGACTTGGGCGGGAGGAGGTTGGCTTATGTCATTCAAGTACTAAAACTAACAAGGTAGTTTTGTCAAATGAGATGATACAGCAATAATAATAATAATAATAATAGTAATAAGTAATTCCCATTCCCATCCAAAGAAGTCTACCGTCTCCTGTCCAAGTTTGATTTTTCTGCGCTCAAAATCTGTTTTCGGTCGCTCAGTTTTATTTTCTACGCTCAAAATGTTTTTTGCGCGCTCGCAATTGTGGCACAAATATAACGCCATAGTTACCATGCCAACAACTTTGCCAATGGCTCAGGTCATTTGCTTATGAGGAGTTAGTATAAAAACAAGTCAGGAAGTCAAAGGGCTTCGCTGGAATGAGGATTCAAATTAAACCTTTAAAGCACTTGGGATTTTTTTTCCTTTAAAAAAATTCCAACAAAGTCATGGAATAAACTCGCCAAAATGTGAGTGGGGAAAACAAAAAATGCAATTTATCTTTTTTGCAAGCATTGTTTTAATGTTCTCTATGGGCAACCCCTTTAAATTGTAGCTTTAATTGTGAAATCAGTTCAATTGATTTTCCTATTGGAGTGCTTCCATTGCTGTCCCTGTTAGAATAACAGCATTTAGTGAATAATAGTTTTTAGTTAACTATTAGTTAATAGTTATTTGATATTTGTCTCTGCAAACTGGTAGACATGGATATTTTTTGTTGGGAGTTGTCATGTCTTCTGCAACTGTAATCAGTCACAGGCATGACCAAATCACAGGCACGATGACCTAATCACAGGATGCAACAGTTGGGGTCTGTCGCCATGTTCTTGGTAAAGAAGAATAGCAGTTGATTGCATAGACCCATATTATATGGACTTCCACTACCTCCCCTGATTGTTACCTTGCTGCCAAAATGTCCTCCCTAACTTTTCAGGGCAATAAGTGCTTTTGTAACTAAGTCTGGATCGTTCGGGAAAGTGAAGCCTACGTAAGGTCCGAGCGAGGCCCGAGGCCAGTGAGGGCGCAGGCCAGGTCTGCCAAGCTGGTGGCGGTGCGCGGCGATTGGGCGGGTGTCCTGCTTTTGGCACTGTCCACGCGCAGGCTTTTGGAGCGCAGAGCCGGGAACTTCCTGTCGTCCTCAACATCACTGTTTACCTCCGTGGCGGAGACCAGGATGTCCATGTGGGACGAGGCCCGAGTGGGCCATGGACCCCACGCCGTTTGGCTGCCGCCTGTGAGCGGCAAAAAGAGGCCGTTACGCCAGCGCTCATCTGCATTCAAATCTTCTTTTGCAAGGCTGACTCGAAATCCCAATTTACTAGCCAAACTGGGCCTTTTCCGGAAAGACACAACCCAGAACAGAAGCAAAGCCTAAGCCAGACTTCTGGCGAGTAGCTCTTCAGCGTCTTTCAACCTGAATGGGAACACAAGTGACTCCAACCAATCGAAAAGACAGACTTCAAACTGCGAGCCGAGTGGAAAGTCCAAGCCAAGCCTCATTTCAAAGCCCAATCACTAGTCTTCATTTGAAAACTTAAATGCTCTCTTGAAATCCCAAATCACAGGTGTCAAACTTAAAGGCCCGCCACATTATTTTATGACCAAGTTTCTGGCTGAAATGTCTAATTTCCAAGTTATCTTCAACTTTTACAAATTTTGGGGGAAACAATACCCACTACTCATTTCTCATTTCAAAATCTATTCCCACGTGGGCCGGACCAATAAAAAAACGGTATACTGTATGTTTACATAACTTTAAAATAAAAACTGCAGATATATTATTCATTTTTACACGGTCCAATAGTACAAGCACAACACCACTATGAATCATAAAACATTAATATTACTATTAATCATATGTATGAAAGCACTAATTAGAAAGACAAAGAGTGGCTTGAGACCCTGAAGGGATTTATATCATTTTATACATGATAATGATTCTTATCTCTGGAGCTATTCTAGTGTAATATAGATTGGTAGTTTCTTCTTCACTCTGGACTTGTAATAAGATCAGTTGCACATTGTGGTCTGGTCACCCCCCATGGGGCCCTCCTGCAGTTACAGACGCCATAACACCTAGAGGTGAACTAAAACGGCTCCACTGTGCATTGTTCCATTCTCAACCCGAAATACACATTTCAGTCAACTGACACCCACAGGTCTCGGACTGTGGGGACCTCCAATGTATTCCCAAGAGTATTCGGCAAGGTACTGAGGTGGCTAGATTCGAATCCTCTAAATCGAAAGGGAGCAGCAGCGGACCGGAAACAACATGCTGACCTGGCCATGGGACCACCCCTTTTGGACAATTGGCTTGTAAACTGCATTAGACAATTTGGTAATAATAAATCTCTGTAGTGTTGTTGATACGATGAACATGTGCATGTGTGTTTATCCCGGCTCATACCTGAACGTGCAGGAATCTTTCACAAAGGTATGTAAACAATACAGCATTATTCAACTGGGTCTGCAATCAAAACTAAGATTAAATGTGAAAGATCCAACAACCCTAAGCGTGTTCAGAAGGCCACATTGGAAACTGTGTCCGAAAGGTGTACTGAAATATCAACTCTGACCTAATTTGTGAGACCAGACCTGCTACCAAACCCAAAGCCGGGCTTTCAAGCCTAATCCCATCTAGGGGTTCCAAATGGAAACACTTACACTGTCTTCATAGCTTCACTTGAAACCTTAACCATGGCATGAAGTTCTAATTCAGGGGTGTCTCAGAGCCCGCTACCTTGCATGTTTTCTAGTTTTTTTTCCTCGACACACCAGATTGAAACGATAACTTGATCAGCAAGCTCAGTAGAAGCCTGATAAGCTTCCTGATCATTTGAAATCTGGAAAACCTATAGGTTTGTGACCCTTTGGGACCGAGATTGGACACCCCTGATCTAACTGGAAAGTCCAAACAAGACTTAAAACCCGAAGTCTGGCTAGGAACCCTATTCCTTCATTTGAAAGCTTGAACCTGACTTGAAAGCATGGCCTATTGTTGAAGCCATAATTCAAACCACCATTTACATCCTTACCTTCATTTTAAGAGACAAATTTTGAACAAAACCACTATCACAGACTTATTGTTTGCATTGTTGCGATGTGTCTCTAGGAATAATTAGATATTTATTATACCTTTGCTTAAACATATTGAAGCCCTTTCCAGCAGGAGATTGTACATTTAGTTAAACATATTAGAGAATGCTAGCAGTCAAACGTTTTGAGTGGAGTAGAGCGAAGAGGCCCTTTTAAGAACGCATGGTGCCAAATTGGGGCCCAGAACGTTGCAAAGGCCCCAGATGATGTGTGGAAAGCACTGTTGAACATTGATTTAAAAAAAAAAAAAGTCTGACATGTGACTGTTCAATAAAAAATAAAAGTTGAACGGAGGGCTGGCAGAACGACGAGTGAGAGTATCCACTAGTTTTAAACCATTCTCCTGGCAATTCCATTCTACTTGCTAGTAAAACTACTTTGGTGTATTAACGTCTTCATTGATTGTTTTTCTACAAATGTCTAAAGGAAGAACCTGACAGTCTCCCCCAACTCTTTAGGGCAGCACTGACTTTTGTACCTAGACGCAACGAAATTAATGAGGAGCGGAAAGGATGTGTGACCAGATTGGAAGAAGATTTGAGAAAGTCTTCCTTCCTCTTTGTTTGTTGAATGTTGTAGGTTGCCTGAACCTAACAATTTATACGCATCAGACTGTGTTATTAACACTGTGCCAACCCATCCCCAGGGCGAACCCCTCTCCTACCAGCGACAAGGCATCCCGCCGGTCTTTCCGGACTCCCGGAGGTGGGGTCGCGCTCCATCTGATAGCGGTAGAGGCTGGTGTCGTCGATGCTGCTGAAGCTAGCGTGGCGGCATTCGAAGGCGGCGCCGTCAAAGGGCGGCGGGGCGGCGCCCGCTCTGCAACACTCGGGCCGCTCCACGCCCGTCAGCTGCTCCAGAGCGGCCATCATGCGGGCCGAGAACTCCTCCAGCTGGGCCAGGCGCAGGTCCACCGTCTGCAGGGACGCCTTCATGGCATGCTCGCGCTCGTTCACCTCCTCCAGTCGCATGGACATGTTCTCCACCCTGACCATTGACGAGACGTCCAGTCAGGAATGCCGCTGGCTCGGGTGTGCGGACGGCCACACCAGCCCACCTCTCCGAAGTGACGCGGATCCTCTCGTTGTTGGACGACTGCTTTTCCTCATCCTTTTCTCGGAAGTACTCGTCCACACATTGCTCCTCAAACTCGTGGAGACTCTTTAGCTCGTCCGTGCCCAGCAGAAGCTCTGCACGTTAAAATAAAAAAATGGACGCCACCCACATGGTCAGCGGCGGTTTGCGACTTGACTGTTTCCAGTTTGCAGTGACCAGTTTCCAGTATGTAGATAATTGGCCCTCTTTCTGGGGCCGGCACGACCTGCTAAAGGACAGCCTTCACCCTAACTGGGAAGGTGCTATCACTCTTTCTGGAAACATAGATTACTGTTTGAGCCTTCCATGACTTTTTACATGAGACCATGTCGGGTCGCAGACGAGTAGCGAGCCTGCTAGAACGGGCGTGGAGTCGTTAAGGCTCGAGTTAACTGGCACCAGGCTGGACTGTTATTACACACGTAGTACACTTAGTCTAGGTCACTGCAATCCACACACAGTTTCAATACCTAATGCTGAATCCCCTAGTGATAAGGTTTCTATTGAGGTGGTGTTAATTAAGAAAAGTAGCCATATTTTCTCAACCGGTCGGCTTGGCCTAGTCCCTAGGCGGAGTATTAATATTAATATGTGTGCTGAAGCCATCAACAACCAAATTCCTACATTATTAACATCGCGACGAGGTTTTAAGTATTCAAAATACAAACTGAGCCCCAGCCATCAAAATCATATTGGTATTAGTACTACTAAAATTAGGACTCCTAAAAAGCTCCTCAAAAGCCCTTCTTGTAAATTATCTTATTAGAGATCACAATTTTAAAGTGCTTGGTCTCTGTGAAACCTGGTTAAAACCAAATGAATTTTTATCATTAAATGAGGCCTCATCCCCAAACTTTGTGGGCACACACATTGCTCGCTCTTGGAAGGGGGGCCAATTTCAGAATCTGGTCTTAAATTTAGCAGGAGCAATAATCACACTTTGAAGACATTTGATGCTCTCGTTTTGCGATCGAGCTCCTTTTTACCATTCTATAATGTAGTTATTTACTATCCTCTCGGTCCATATTCTGTATTCATAGATGAATTCCCTGAATTTATGGCTGATTGAATTACTCATGCGGATAATATATTAATTATGGGTGACTTCAATATTCATTTGAACTCCCCGTTTGAGCCACTTACTGTAGCATTTCAAGCAATAATCTTACACAAATAATAAAAGCAGCGATACACCGGAATGGTAATACTGTATCTTAGACTTAGTGTTAACCCATGGCCTAACTGCCTCAAATGTCACAATTCTGCCGCATACTAACGCTATGTCTGATCATTATCTTATAACATTCGAAGTCCTAGCTCAGTGTGGTCTTATTGACCACAACCAAGGCTTTAAGAGCCTGAATATTAACTCATCAACCACAGCTGCACTTTCTGAACTACCGCCTTTCGCAACAGCTGCCATTCTGTCTTTCATTGGTTCAATTGATAAGCTCACAAACTATTTTAATATGGTTCTTTTAAATTCCCTCAACGCTATAGCACCGTTGAGAATTAAAGCGGCACACTCCGTGGTTTACGGATGAAACGCGCACGCTTAAATTAAGTAGAAATCTTGAGCGTAAATGGCGAACAACCAAACTCGAGGTCTTCTGTCAGGCCTAGTGTGATAGCTTGCTGAAATATAAAGAGGCTCTTAGGTTAGCTAAAATAAATTACTTTTCCAAAATGATTAGTCTTAATAAATACAACCCCAAATATTTGATACGGTAGCTATGCTAACACAACAGCAGCAGATTAATCAGAGCTCCCTCCATTCAGCACACGATTTCATGGAATTCTTTACTCAGCGGATTCAGCTAATATGGGACGAAATAAAAAATGCGGCGCCACTTACCCTCTCGGGTTCTGTGATTGCTGATTCTAGTTTGGACAATCAGGTTCATGAAATTCTAGTAACCCTGTCCCAGTTTGATTTAGTATCCCTGGAGTGTCTTACACACCTGGTTAAAGCAGCAAAGCCGACATCCTGTATGCTTGACCCGTTTTCCAAGACTTATTCCCGATCTTCGGATCATCTTTCTTGAATATTAATCATCTTGTCGCTCTCCTCTTTTAAGAAGGCCGTCATTCAACCATTACTTAAAAACCCTCACAGAAATCCTGAAAATCTCTCGAATTATAGACCAGTGTCACATCTTACGTTTATTTTGAAGATTCTTGAGAAAGTTTTAGCGTACAAGAGCTCAGCGATTTCATGATTGATAACAGTAGATTTGAACTCCTTCAGTCAGGATTTAGGGCCAACCACTCAACTGAGACAACCCTTGTAAAAGTGACGAATGGTCTTCTTTTAGCCATGGATTCCAACATCCATCCATCTTCTACCGTTGTCCTCCGGGGTCGGGTCGCGGGGGCAGCAGTTTGCGCAAGGAAGCCCAGACTTCCCTCTCCCTGGCCACTTCATCCAGCTCTTCCGGAAGGATCCCCAGAATCCCCCAGGCCAGCCGAGAGACATAGTCCCTCCAGCGTCTCCTGAGTCGTCCCCAGGGCCTCCTTCCAGTGGGACGTGCCCGAAACACCTCACCGGGGAGGCGTCCGGGGGACATCCTAACCGGATGCCCGAACCACTTCAACTGTCTCCTCTCAACGCGGAGCAGCGGCTCGACGCAGAACCCCTCCCGGATGACCGATCTTCTCACCCTATCCCTAAGGGAGAACCCGGACACCCTGCGGAGGAAACTCATTTCGGCCGCTTGTATCCGGGATCTTGTTCGTTCCGTAACAACCCACAGCTTGTGGCCATAGGTGAGGGCAGGAATGTAGATGAAGTGGTAAACAGAGAGCTTCGCCTTTTGGCTCAGCTCCTTCTTCACCATGACAGACCGGTATAGAGCCCACATGACGGCAGACACCGGAGAAAAGTCAATCTTGGCTGGTCTGAGTTACTCTTTTGCTGCTTAGCAGCTAGGCTTGTCCTAGTCTTCTTTTAGAGATTTCTCTGACATTCTAACAGCTTAACAATTTCATGATAGATAACATTAGATTTGAACTCCTTCAGCCAGGTTTTAGGGCCAACCACTCAAATGAGACAGCCCTTGTAAAATGACGAGTGATCTTCTCTTAGCCATGGATTCCAACATCTCATCAATATTATTATTGCTTGACCTTCGTGCCGGCATTTGACACTATTGATCATCATATTCTTGTAGACAGTCTAAAATCATATGTTGGTATCTCGGGATCAGCACTTTCTTGGTTCAGATCTTACATCCTGGGAAGGACGCATAGTGTCTCTTATGGCAATGCGATCTCTGAATCTATCTTAGTCTCATGTGGTGTCCCGCAGGGGTCAGTACTTGGTCCCTTAGTGTTTAACATCTACATGATTCCACTTGGCAATATTATACGTAAACATACTATTTGTTTTAATTGCTATACTGATGATACCCAACTATACATGCCTTTAGAAATAACGGATCCGTGCAAGTGCAGTAAACAGGAGACCTGCCTTGCTGAGATTACACAATGGATGTCTTCCAATCTTATGCTTCTTAACCCTACTAAAACAGAGATGTTAATTATTGGCTCTGCTCATCATCAGCACTTGATTAAGAATACCACTTTGAACCTGGATAACTGCACAATTGCCCAAAGAAGTTCTGCAAAAACCCTCGGTGTGATATTTGACTCAACTCTCTCTTTTCAGACGCATATTAAGAACACGACAAGGACGGGGTTTTTCACCTTCGCAATATAGCTAAAATTCACCCTCTTTGGTTTCCTAGCGATGCTGAAACATTAATTCATTTATTTGTTATGTCGCGCTGTGACTATTGTAACGTTTTGTTTTCTTGGCTTCCCTTGTCCTGCGTCAAAAGCCTGCAGTCTGTACAAAATGCAGTAGCGAGACTCTTGACAAGGACGAGAAAGTTCGATCATATTACTCCGATACTAGCTGACCTGCATTGGCTTCCAATACACGAGATGTGATTTTAAGGTGTTGTTAATTACTTGTCAAATTTTACATGGTTTAGCTCCTTCCTGTCTCGTCGACTTAGCATTACCATACTGTATGTTCCATCCCGATAATTTTGATCACAAAAGGCTGGTTTGTTATCGACCCCAGGGGCTAAAAAGAACCTATGGAAATTCGCACAGCGGCCTCAGTAAAAATCTTTAAATCCCGACTAAAAACACATTTATACTCACAAGCATTTATTTAATGGGCCTGTCTGCAGCTTTATTCTTCTTTTTCCTGCCCTCTTCTCCCGGCTCGGAGAGGGGGCTAGCTAGATGGTGAAGGATGACTTGGAACACCCCATCTGGCCCTGCGCTGATTGACCATCGCGGGTTGAGAGATCGACCATCTGCGGTCCACTTGGCTGGACTGTGGGAAGGTTCCTGCCTAATGACTTTGCCCGCTGTCGAGACATCATTGCACTATCGGGCACAATATTTTCTCTGTAATCTGTATTGTGTATCTGTATTTGTCTGTTTTTGTCCATATCTTGCCTTTCCAAACTGATGGAAGATATGCATTCCCTTCAAATGTGTCCTTTGTGACCCACACCATTGTTTTTCAAATTGATCAGTGAAAGACTGGGCCAAGTCCCAATTCCAAAATGACCACGCCCTTGTAATACAGCTCTCTTCAGCGTCTTTTGTGTAATGGCAACAAATTTGGCAGATGTTTGGACTTCACTAAACTAATTTTCACACTAGTTAATTTTTGTTGTTGTTGCTAGATGTCATGTTGAGATTGATGTTGAGAACAGGAATGGGCTAAGTCCAAAGTTGCCATTTTGAAGTCAAGAGAAAAAGCACGTTTTCAGATGCAGAGGGGTGTAAATCGAGTACTACCCCTGATTGGTAAATCCAAAACAGGGGCAACTCCCTTTTCTGAGATGGCACCCCATATGTATGGACGTGCAGTATTATTGTGCTCAATATTTTCCTTCATCCCAGTTTGTTTGGATTTAGTGAGGTGGCCTAGGTCCTTTGGACTTGTTTGGATCAGAGGTTGCTATGGCACTCAGCTTCTAGTTTTGAGGATGGGGGAGGGAGGGAGGGAGGAAGGAAGGAAGGAAGGGGTAGCCTTACGGAGGCGTCTCTGGGTGTTGTCGCGGTCAGCGTCGCGGCGCACTGGCTGCGGGCGGAGGCAGCGGCAGCACAGACGTCTGAGGACGATGAAGAAATGAGAGAAGACGATGAGGGGCGGGGGCAGGATGGGTCGGTCGTGGAATGTCATGATCAGCTGGTAGCGCTGGAACTTCCACACCTGGTTGGAGATGGACTTGACCTCGAAGAAGGTGTTGCTGCCAGTGCAAGGAGACCTTGCTTTGTTTCTTTGATTATATTGTGATGATGCATTGCCACGGTCACGGTACTTACTTGAAGACGGCAATGAGCAGGTTGACCAGCAGGATGTTGGCCACCAGTAGGTAGCAGGCCATGATGGCCGGCGTCAGCCAGGCGCCGGGAATGCATGGCGGAAGCTTCTTGCCGTCTTCATCGTACATGTTGTCCCCGCATGGAGCTACCGCCAGAGTAGCCACAAACAAATGTACATACAAATCAGGTGCCGCCAGCTTCTCGCTGCCCCGCGATGATGTGTGATTTCTGTCGTCGCTTACGATTGATCTCCATGGCGTAGACTAAAGATCAACAAAGAGAAGAGCAAGAGGAGTGCTCAGTCTCAGGACACTCGAGTCAGCACAAAAAAGCAATGATGTGATATGAGTCTAAGATGGTTGCTAGATTGCCTGATTGTCATTATTTTGACCTTGTGGATTCACTTCAAAGTGATTTGGAATTGTTTCAAGCTGATTTGTCACAGAGGAGAAATATTTCCTGAATCTATTCTTCTGTGTCCAATTTTTCATGTATCGGCTATTACTTTGATCCATCGCTGAAACTCTTGCTGATTTCCATCCATCTCAGTCAATAATTTACTCAACAGATATTTCTACTTGCCTTTTTGTACTCTATTACACCTTATAGTTACATCATCAGTGTTAGTGTCATGTAGGCAGCTAAAAGCTTCATTGAACTACAAGTGATTGTTTTCTATCGCATAAATAATATATATGTGATGCACTTGGACAAAATCAGGCTTATTTCTGAAAATGAAATATGGCTATATTTCAATTCTACACTTGATTCCCATTGTTCGAATAGTTGTATATAGATGATCCCATATTTGTTTCTGTAAATTGGTGCACATGGATATTATTTGTTGGAGTTCATGTCTTCTGCAACTTTAATGAATCACAGGCATAATGACCTCATGACAAAATCATGGGCACAATGACCTAATCATATGACGGAACAGTATGGGGTCTGTCATCTTGTTCCTGGTAAAAAGAATAGCAGCGATTGCATGGTCTGATAGTGTATGGACTTCTACGTATTTCCCCCTTCTACGTATTTCCCCCATTATCAGAAACTGATTGTTACCTTGCTTCCCTAACCTTTCAGGGAAGCAAGTGCTTCTGTGGCTAGGGCCAACCCTCATGAGAAAACGTTTGTTGTCTCTGAGAAGAAAATCATATATTAGGTTGTTATCATTATGTGTTTATTTCTTGTCTAGAATAGCATGCATTGCTATCCATCTATGCAGTCCAAGTTCATCTTGCCCCGGTCCTTAGATAAAGCTGTTAACGCAGGAAAGTGTGAACTGAAACCTTGGCCCAGCTGGCTTTTTTTGTTATGTCTTTTAATGTGCAGTGCTTTGCTAAATGAATAAAAAGCAGGTGGGGATGGCTGGGTTCAGACGGTTTTGGCAAACATGAGAGGGGAGAGCCAAGCCCTCCCTTTGCCAGCAAAGAAATTTCAATCTTGGTTGGTCTGAGTTACTATTTTGCTGCTTAGTGGCTGGGCTTGTCTTAATCTTCTTTCACAGTCTCCCTTCTGGTTTGTTGCTTATTGAATGTTCTAGGTTGCCTGAACCTGACACCCTTGACACTGTTGTAAAATACATGGAGGTAGCTCAAACATTGAGGGACTGACAGCTATTGAAAACTTGATTAAATCCTTAGTTTGGAGAAAAAAACATATGTGGAAATCATCTTGTAAAGGGAGAAAAAAAACATATATGGAAATCATCTTGTAAAGGGACACGTCTTCAACTAATCGAGGATTAACACTTGGGTCACAATTTGAAGCTTTTGGCTCCTAGGAAGTGAACGTCCAGACCAGGGGTCGGCAATCCAAAGTGTTGAAAGAGCCATATTGGACAAAAGAAAAAAAAACAGAAAACGAACATACTTGGAGCCGCAAAAAATTAAAATTAAAAGCCTTATATAAGCCCTATAATGAAGGCAACACATGTTGTATGTACATATTTATAGTAGCTATATTAGCCTACTATTAACTACAAATACATAATGAACCTCCATGATTAAATGTTTATTTCTACTGCAGTGCATCCTGTTGATAATGATGCACCATGTGACTACTGTGTTGTCCGATGCCACCTCAAGTTTAACTTAATTTCAATATTAAGGAATTCAGTTTCATTGCTTTGATGAAATTAAATAAATGAAAGAAATCTGATTTTTGATGTTTTTATTTTAAGGATTTGAAAAAACAACAAAATGGAACATGCATAACATGCCCCTTATCTGGTCAACACAGTGCAATAAAACGCAACCTTCAATTACAGTAAAACATAAAACATCAGCCTTTTGAAAATGTAAAGTACCGTATGTTCCGCACTATAAGGCACACCTAAAAGTCTTTAATTATTTTTAAAAGCTGATGAGAAAGTAAGCTTTACCTGTTTCCTTTGTGTGTTTACAGTTGAAAAAGGTTGGTCATATTGACACTGAGTTATTATGCTGTTGAGAGTATAGAGTTATTATTTATTACTTTGATTATTATACTATATTGTGATTGAAATTTTTTTTAAATATATCATTAATTGAGGGTGCGTCTTGTAATCCGGTGCGCCTTATATATGGAAAATGTTTTAAAATATGTCATTAATTGAGGGTGCACCTTATAATCCGGTGCGCATTACTAGTGCGGAAAATACGCTACATCAAATCACATCAATACAGTTCAGGTTTCATGCTCGACCCGCTTCCAGGCAAACTCGTTAAAGATTTATTCCCGATCTTAGGGTCATCTGTCTTGAATATTATCAACCTGTCACTCTCCTCTGGCATTCTACCTGAAGCTTTTAAGACGGCCATCATTCAACCATTACTTAAGAAAAATCACCTAGATCCTGAAAATCTCTTTAACTATAGGCCAGTGTCACACCTTCCGTTTATTGCCAAAATTCTTGAGAAAGTTGTAGCACAACAGCTTAGCGATTCTATAATAGACAACAATAGATTTGAACTCCTTCAGTCAGGTTTTAGGGCCAACCACTCAACTGAGACAGTCCTAGTAAAAGTGACGAATGATCTTCTCTTAGCCATGGATTCCAACATCTCATCAATATTATTACTGCTTGATCTTAGTGCCGCGTTTGACACTATTGATCATCATATTTTTATAGAACGTCTTAGATCATGTGTTGGTATCTCGGGATCAGCACTTTCTTGGTTCAGATCTTACATCCTGGGAAGGACGCATAGTGTCTCTTATGGCAATGCCATCTCTGAATCTTTCTCCATCTCATGTGGTGTCCCGCAGGGGTCAGTACTTGGTCCCTTACTGTTCAACATCTACATGATTCCTCTTGGCGATATTATATGTAAACATGCTATTAGTTTTCATTGTTATGCTGATGATACCCAACTCTATATGCCCTTAGAAATAATGGATCTGTGCAAGTGCAGTAAACTGGAGGCCTGCCTTGCCGAGATTAAACAATGGATGTCTTCCAATTTTCTGCTTCTCAACCCTAGTAAAACTGAGATGTTATTTATTGGCCCTGCTCATCATCAGTACTTGCTTAAGAATACCACGTTGAACCTGGAAAACTGTATTATTTCCCAAAGTAGTTCTGCAAAAAATCTCAGCGTGATATTTGACTCAACTCTCTCCTTTCGAACACATATTAATAACATGACAAGAACGGCGTTTTTTCACCTCCGCAATATAGCTAAAATTTGCCCTATTCTTTCTCTTAGCGATGCAGAAATATTAATTCATGCATTTGTCACGTCGCACCTAGACTATTGTAACGTTTTGTTTTCTGGACATTCCATGTCCTACATTAAAAGCCTGCAGTCTGTACAGAATGCAGCAGCGAGACTATTGACAAGGACGAGAAAGTTCGATCATATTACTCCGATTCTAGCTGACCTGCATTGGCTTCCAATACACGTGAGATGTGATTTTAAGGTGCTGTTGATTATATCTCGTCGACTTAGTATCACCATAGTCCAAGTCCGTGGGATCAAGGGCATTTTCCATTCGCGCGCCATTACTATGGAATGCCCTACCTATGGTTCGCACAGCCACCTTAGTAGAAATCTTTAAATCCCGACTAAAAACACATTTATATTCAAAAGCATTTAGTTAATTGAGCCTGTCTACAGCTTTCTTCTTTTTTCTTTTTTCCTGCCCCCCTCTCAGAGGGGGCTAGCTAGATGGTGAGAGTTGACTTGACCGCCTCCAATGGGCCCTGCGCTGATCGACCGTCACGGGTTAGGAGATGGGACGTCTGCGGTCCACCTGGTTGGAATGTGGGATGGTTCCTGCCCAATGGCTTTGCCTGCTGTCAAGACATCACTGCACTATATAGCACAATATGTTTTCTGTAATTTATATTGTTTATGTGTATGTCTGTATTTGGTACATGCAGCATCCATTTCAACCTGTGGGCCTGGAAGGGGGCTCCTCCCACCTGTGGTCCCTTCTGGAGGTTTCTGATTTTCCCCTAATTGGGGTTTTTTGAGTTTTTCCGTCCTCTTCTGGGAGCTTTGACAGGGGATGCTGTTGTGTACCTTACACTGAAAAGATGTCTCTGTGCGACTTCTTTTTTCGAAGGTCTCCACATGACCTCTTTTCATCTGTGAAGCCCTTTGAGACTTCGGTGAATTAGGGCTATACAAATAAAATTTGATTGATTGATTGATTGATCTTTTTCTATGTTCAAACATTTTTGAAATAGCTCCAGGGAGCCACTAGGACGGCGCTAAAGAGCAGGGAGCCACTAGGACGGCGCTAAAGAGCCGCATGCTGCTCGAGAGCTTCAGGTTGCCGACCCCCGGTCCAAACCTTAAGGAGGTTGTTTTGTCAAAATCCCCAAATCCCAACATCTCTGTTGAAAATGTGTACTCAAAATTCCTCTCTGCAACATAAGCCTGCTTTTGTGAAAAGGCACCACAATTACTGTATTTTCTGCAATATAAGGCACACCTAAAAGCCTTGAATTTTCTCAGAAGCTGACAGTGCGCCTTCAAATGCTGTGTACCTTATACAGCGCATAAAACGCCAGTTTTCATTTTTGGGGCACAAAAAAAAAAATAACTTAAGCACCATATCAGTTATACATGTATTTTTCATCCTTAAATGTTTAAAACACCATGTGTCACGTTCTGTCTGTTTTTTTTTTATGTGGGTTTAGGGTTGTTTAGTTTCAGTTATAGGTTCTCTGTGTTTCCCCCACGTGTCGTCACTGTAATTAGCCTCACCTGTCACCCGTGTGTTTCCACGAGTCAGTTTTCCCTGCCCCTTGTTGTTCCCAAGTGTCTTGCGTCTCTTGATTAGTTAAGATAGTATTTAAGTTCCAGTGTTTTGCCCTGTCCCTTGTCGGGTCATTGTACGTACCCCCCCCCCCTGTCTTGCCTCGCGCTCCCTTGTATCCATCCTTCCCGTGCTGCCTCCCGTTCCTTGTTGCCCCAGTAAGTTGAGTTTAGCATTTTTTGTTGTACTTTGTATTTTTTAGTCCTTTCCAACCGTGCTTTCATTTGTTATTAAATATCCTCTTTTGAGCCTCATCCCAGTCTGTCCTGCATCCTTTTGGTTCCACATTTCCCACAACCCACACTGCCTCAAGCCGCCATGCTCAAACGTGACACCCTGTTTGAAATGTTGATATGCGATATTTGCTCCACTACTGTAGATTTTATTCTATGCGCCTTACCACACTGTATCTTCTATATGACAACACTTTTAAAATAGGACATTCATTCGAGGTGCGCCTTGTAGTGCAGAAAATACGGTATATTTGTACGTCTTTGCGCGTGCCAGCAATTAAAACGGCGGCGACAAGGATGAGGGAGAAGCGCGGTCGGGCCGAGGGGAAGCCTTACTATGAATTCTAGTCTTACGGTCTATGGAGTCGGCAAAGACCTCGCCGTAGATCATCCAGTAGGGCATGTAGAAGATATTGCGAGCCAGGCGCCAGGTGGGCTCCTCGTCCGGGTGCAGAATAGCCTGGCGGGCCACGCCGAAGCTCATCAGCACCACCAGCATGATCACCACGAAGTAGAGCATGTCGATCATCTGGGGGGGGGGGGGGGGGGGGGGGGGGGGAGCGACAGCGGCGTCAGTCCCGCCTCCAAACCTTGGCCAGGAACCACTCACCATCTTGCCGATCATCATGACGTAGGGCCCCAGGTATTTGTTGACGCCGAAAATGTCCAGCACGCGGATGTACCAGAAGATGATGTCCACGCAGTAGATGACGCGGCCGTAGCCCATGTAGGGCTCGTTGTGCAGCCGCAGCAGCAGGCCGAGTACGAAGACCCAGATGGCGGCCAGGTCTGTTAGGTTCCAGTAGTCCTCCAACCACACGTTGATCTTCTGCTTCAGCTTGCCTGGCTCCGACATCAGGATCTGGCACGCCAGCACACCATAACAACATGAGCTGTGTCTGAAGTGGGATTTCTGTGTATTTCCAAGATATGTTTAAAGTGGCAGATCTCATGGAAGTTTAAACACAGTCTAAGTAGGTGTAAGTATGCTGTCGCTGCCATTTATTGAGAGTGTCATTAAAGTGATGCACTCACGGGAATGACATTGCAGTCATCGAGTTCGTTGATCATGGCTGGAAGGTAAATGTTTACAGAGCCCTGGTTTCATGAAGTGAAACATTTACGCGGACCAGTGGCGGTCCATGCATTTTAAACTTAGGCCTTCAGTCATTGGACCCCTCATGCACACAGGTTCACACGTACACAGGCTATTTTTCAGAGCATTTAAACATCAATAAACCTGCATTAGCAATTAAAACGTATCATTATATGTGCCAAAACTTAGAATAAGGAATAATAATTTCAAATGATTTGTCCATGAAGTCTTGAGGTGAGTTTGATCAGGTGAGCATTAAGATAATTGTAAGCTAAATTACAAATAGCAATTTAATATAAGTGTCAGGTCTGGGCATGGTGAGTTGGGAGGAGGAAGGAAGGGGACCCAGAAAATGCAGGAAAACAGAAATATGTGTCTGAAAAAAATAAGTTTTAACAAGGAAATGATGCAGGACCAAAATGGAAGCAAAATTGGACAAAGTATTATGAGAGAAGTGGACCAAATCAAACTAATGAGAACGCAGACAATAGAGGCAGACGCATGTGGAACAGAAACATAAACAAAACCCCACAAACCCACAACAATCAAACCCAACCAAACATGACAATTGAATATGAATGACATGACAAAAACATATCAACTCACCCAAAACGGCTGTCCCAAAAATATTTCAGCACAAAATCCATTTCTTTTTTTTCTCACAAAGACTTTCATGACTTGGTTGTACAGTTTGTCTTCGTGTTTCATTTCCAATAATAAATCATTTTCTATTGACATGGACGCCAATGCTGAAAGTCGCGTCATTCCAATTTCCATTTTACTCTTCTTCACCCATTGTGGGTTGAAAAAAAACAATGTACGCTGATGTACGCTAACAGTAACGTTAGCTGGTTGAGCAACACGTTTTTTTCTTTATTTAACTGGTTCCAGCGTTAAACATGGTGGATCAATATAGCCTTTCTGCGTTGAGCGTCCAGTTACGTCACGTTCTATGTGAGGTTTACTTGTGTCACGTTCTGTCTGGGGTTTTTGGGTTTTTGGATTTAGTTTCAGTAGTTCCTGGTTCATTTCGTCATTCATTCGTGTTTTTCCCTGCATCTGCCTTTCTCAGTCTCGTTAGTTTTATCTCGTCCACCTGTTGTCCGTGTGCCCCTGCTCCTCTCGTGTTAGCCTATCCGGTTCCCCTGCCTCCTGTCCCCGTCCAGCTGTAGTGTGTTTTCAGTAATTAGTCTCCTTGTATTTAAACCACCGTCCGTCTGTTGCTTTTGTTGGATTATTGCACCTCGTCACTTCGTGTTCCCTGTGCCTCTGTACTCGTCCTCCAGTCTTCCCCCGTAGTCCCATTTAGTCTCGTGAGTTATATTAAGTTGGCTATATTGAGTTATATATAATATATTATATTATAATATATATTATATATTATTATAATATATTATAATATTATATATAAGTTTTTTTCTTCTGCTTTTCCTGCCCTGTTTTATTATTAAAAGAGCACTTTTGTTTGAGCAAACCCTCTCCGTCCTCCTGCGTTTTTGAGCCCCTTTCCCTCCACCGCCTCACGTCGCCATGCCTAGCCGTGACAACTTGAAGGCGTTATTATGGGTCAACTGGCTATTTAACAAGCTGTTTAACAAAAATATGGGCCCGAACACAATATGTCAATGCACACTGCACAGAAGCCTTCGACTGTTCAAGCGAATATTGGAGCGCTTCCGGGCTCATGCAGACTGAATTTTCATGCAGCTGAATTTTAATTGGATAAAAAAAAAACCTCTACACTAAAACAGCAGCACGTAGGAGTGTAGCCATATGGACATGACACGAAAAGAATATGGAGAATAATTTTATACATAAAATATATATATTCAGTAAAAATAAATTTATATTGAAATTAACTTTTATTATAGTTATTATAATTATAGTTTATTATAGTTATGATAACGTTATAAGGTTATATTAGGCCAGCAGAGAAGGCCTCGCTGGCCCTATTGGTCCACCACAGAGGTGTACACAATCTTGGTCAACACATTCATTGTACAGGCCCGTAGTCAAAAGCATTTGGAATGTAGCAAGGGACTGTTGTGTTAGTTTGCTTTTTAAATGTGATTTGTTGAGCAAAGCATTCTGGGCAGTTCAAGTAACCAATGGGCACATTGCACATTGTATACAGTACTGTGATTGGCGTTTAACAGGAAAATGCAAGTTACAAGTTAAGAAATGAAGAAAAAAGCATTATCTTGTAACTGAAGCAAAGCGAAACTTTGCTTTTGATTTGTGGTGTACGTGACACAGACGGCCTGTGCTCACATGTGATTTTCAGTGCTCATTTTACCTCTGGAAAGTTTTGGGTCCCAGGGACTCGCAATACTAAAAAAACAGCAATGTATGGAGTCCCAAAAATTTCACAGTAAAAAAGACAAAATTAGCAGCGGGAATCTTTGTCTCACGATTCGATTTCAATTTTGCGGTCTCTGATTCAATTCAGAATCAATTTTCGATTCAAAATTATTCGATTCAAGCAAAAATGATTTCTGATTCAATCTCTTGATGTGCAAAGAATCATCACACAACTTCAGTCTGCTTTGCAAGACAATAAACAAGGGAAAGTGTCTTTTTTTTATAGTTTTGATTCGTAAAAAAACTTTTTTTTCCCCCCAAAAAAATCACGTGGCAACAACCACTACTTTTTGAAGTTAGCTAAAAAATGTTTTTATACCTTTTGCATTATTAAATAAAATTAAACAAAACTTAAAAAGTTAAAATTAAAAACAAGGTGCCCAAATTAAAATTAATATATTATCAGTGCATTTATGACAAACAAGAGATGAAAATAAACTTTTTCAAGTGAGCTTCCAAATTGTATGTGCAAAGCATTAAACGTGAGCTAGTTTGTTCATCTCTGAGCTGTCGAGAGAATTATCATTTACAATTATAACACATTATTATTTTGAATGTTTGATATCAGAATCTGATGTTATGATAACTTTGAACAAAAATATCCCGGTATTGAAATGACAGCTGTAAAATGTATAAATTCTAAATCTTTTGGTAAATAGCATTTTTTGTAGATTATATAAACAGTTTTGTTTATAGTATAAATGCACAAAAATATTTTGAAAGATGATTGATTTGAAATTAACTGCCATCGAGTGATAGTAGGTTTGTTTTTTGTTTTTTTTTCAAATCAGTCGTTCAACTATTATGTGTTTTAATAAAGAGCACAATGTGGATTCTGTCATTTCATGTCAATGAGAACCTCGTTTTCGAAACCCGAAAAACTCCCAGACAGCCAACTTTGTATCTTTGGATGATGGGAAAAGTTCATCTGGTTTGCCTTCTTGACTCACATTTCAGCTCAATATACTGCTCGTGTCCTACCTCGAATGATATTGAAAACGCTGCATGAAAGTAGCATAAGCATTGCATTGCAAATTACATCAGTAACTCAAGCCGACAAACCAGGACGTGAACGTGAGAACATGATTGGCTAAGGCAGCCAAAGAGCAAAGAGTACAAGTCACATCGAAAGCAGGCTCCCACTGCTGGTTGAAATTGCCTTGTGTGTTCAGATGACAAAGGTTGATTTGAAAGTATGCGTTCCATGGCTAAAATTATGCGTCACGGACGCAGGCTAAATGTAGCACTGGATTTTTGTAAAAATGTCTTGTGAGAGCAAAGGCTGTTTGAGTCACAACAAAGCGAATGCTCACTAGTGGATGTGATTGCTCATTGCAGTCTAATGCCAAGGAAATGCATCTAAGCGACGAGTGTATGAGATGTTGCCCACACACTAGGCATTGTGGATTTAGTTTTATTTTTTTTGTCTTATGAGCTGCATGCTGCGTCAAAGAGTCAAATGCTTGCTTTGGCTAATGGCGTGAGAATGTCTATGCGCATCCAGCGCCATGGTCTCGTTACCTGTCGGACCTTCTCCAGGCCAAGCGTGATGATATAGGAGATGACGATCCACTCCTGGAGTGAGGGCCAACGCTCCATCTTGACCAAGATGATGTAGTTGTACAACATCAGGTAGACCAGGTAGGAGATCTGAAACAGCCATTCTGTCGCATGTTGCTGCCTTTGGCCAAAAATGTCCTTTGTTTTCCTCGTTACGTACTGTATGAGCGCAACTCAGGCTATTGAGTGTTGTAAAAGTGTCATTAATCAAATAAATGTATAAATAATTGTTTCATTATTCATATGTTTCATTGATAAATTACAAGTGTCATTCATTAAATAAGTGTCTTTAATTGAATGCTTTGTTAATTAAGTGCCATTAATTAAAATGTAATGATTTAAAAAAAACTAATTAATTAAAAGTGTAATTAATTAAATAAGTATCATTAATTTAATGTTTAATTAATTATTTAGGTGTCATTACTCATCACAAAATGTTCTTTATTAAATAAATGTTTTATTAAATGTTTCATTAAACAAATCAATGTTTTATGAACCGTGTTAAATAATTCAAATACCTTCTATATAATTATTTATCTATTTAATTAATGATTCCACTGTCCTGTGTTTGCCGTTTCATGACTGCTGTCAAAGTTTGATGAGCGGGCCCTTACACCTGATTGGCTAACCCGATCGTTATTTATTTAGTGACACAATAAATGAAACATGACACTTTTATTTGATTATTTAATAGTACATTTCTTAATTTAATTTTGGTACTTTCAGTTCTCCCTAGTTAACTATGAGAATTTGATATCACTCGTTAGTCCTGGCAACAAATTTGGCTGAGTGGTCGGACTTGCGGAGGACAAAGCGGACGCGAGGCTACTTGCCGTGTTGAACCAGAACTTGGTGAAGGGGGCGTTGTAGAACTCATAAATCTTCTTGCCTACAGGTATCCTCCTGCCGCCTTTCTTCTGGCTGTCCTCCTCGTCTCCTTTCTTGGACAAGGTGTCCACATTGGACGCGGCATCCTAGACCCAAAGAGGAGTCAAAGTGGGAAGGAAGGAGGGGACGCTGCGCTGCGCCACGCCTACTTTGACCGACTTGTTGTCGCCGTCTTTTCCTCTGGTGCCCTCGCTCTCCCTGGATGAGTGGAAGGACGTCTCATCACCCAGGCGGAAGTCCAGCAGGAGGATGGCGGGTGGAAAGACGATTCCTAAAATCACCTGAGCGCAAGTTGCACATTGGGAAGAGAAGGCTTTACGCCACTGCTTTTTAAGCTGTTTGAGCTGGGTAAAGATCTATGCTGCCTCCTACTGGCAAAAAGTATTTCTTACATGATAACTCTGGAACACACAATTCTCATAACCAATGGGACATTATTAGATTAGATATACAGTATGCAAATATATTTACATAGAAAAATTGCCCGTTTATTCATCTCGCTGAGACGTAAAGCCCTTGCACAACCTTGAGGCTGTTGCTCTTGCCCATGCGCAGACATCCCATCCACATGTCGGTCAGCAGCATCTGACTGCATGTGTGCGCGATGAAGTCTCGATGCTTGGCGGCCACGGCCAGCTTCAGGCAGGTGGAGTTGCTCCAGTTCTTCAGCTCGTAGGTCAGCAGCTTCATGGCCACCTGCTCATCGCGTTTGTATGACTGGTCCAGAAGCTCGTAGGCCAGCTGCCCGAACTCCCTTCCCGCAAAAAGGAAGGAGGGTCTGAGCGGGGCACACCGCCTACGGCGCAGCCCACGTCCGTCCCTACTTGGAGTTGTTCTCCAGGTCCTGGTAGATGTCGTCCACCAGCTCACTCTGGGACGACTCATGGGCCATGGCCTTGTAGAGCTTGCAGGCCACCAGGGCTTTGGCCATGGCCTCTTCGCCGCGCTGCCACAGGAAGAGAGCCATCTTCTGCCGTTTCATCAGCACGGCCCACACCATCAGCTCATGGAAGGGGTACTGGAAGCGGTTCACTTCCGGGTCATCCGCGTCCACCTCCACTTCCTCTTCCTTCTTCTTGTTCTTCTTGCCCCTGGTGCGGGGCTCGTCGTCCTGCGGGCCGCCGTGTGCAACATTTGTCACGACACACGCCCATTGGGGCGCCGCCGGCGCCGGACGCTTACCTCCATGCCCAGCAGCTTCAGGGCTTTGGGCTGCAAAACAAAACGTCACGTCGGTTGCCAACTTTTGATGACGAGCGGGACCTCGAAAAAAAAAAGCCAGCAACTTTGCTCTACCATATTCAAATGCACTTTTGTGCTAGGCCAAAATGCCAGAGGCTGTTGTCTCCGATTAGAATTTCGACTGCTGGTTTAAGCCTTTCGCTCCTGTTGTGGCAATGCATCCCTGCACTTCTGAAAAAATGCGAGCGGGTGTAGGCAGTGGCAGTCCATGACTTTTCACACATACTTCAGCGATGTCAGACCCTCAAATAAATACACCTCATGTGCACACGTACGCATTACTGGGCTACACAGGCTATTTTCTGGAGCATTTAAACCTCAATAAACTCTCAACAGAAATTAAAACTTGTCATTATACATGATGCTGTCAAAACTTAAAATAATTAATAATTTAAAATAAATATCCATGAAATTTTATGAATTCCAAATGACAAATCACAGTTTAATATACTATATTATATTACTATTAATATCATATATTATTATTAATTGAATATGAACGAAATAGCATAAAACATTAAAAATGAAACAATAATGAAAATGTTTGCACTTGCTAAAAAAAAAACGGCTGTCACAATCGATCAGTCTTTTCAATAGCTCCCGATTTTTCTAGACCTTTCATGCTCTCTGCACACAGAAATATACAGTACAGTGTTATCACTCAGGTGCCTCCAAAGGTTTTTAAAAGGACCGTAGTGCATTGAGGAGCTCCCTTTACTTTCGAACTGAGATGTACAATAATGTATATGCGCTCGAGTGTTCCCATGAGTTTTTAAAAGCACCATAGCGCGTGTCCAGCCATGCTTTGATGTCTCATTGCTGCCTTGGTTAAACAATTTATATTTGCAAATCCAGTGTAGCTCACTGTCAAATTAGTTTGCGGTGTACAATTTCTCCTCAATTACCAATCTAGTACTGCCCAAAAAAAAAAAAAAAAAAAATATATATATATATATATATATATATATATATATATATATATATATATATATATATCATATGTTCTGTATGTTTGTATTACTATATATTGTATATATATATATATATATATATATATATATATATATATATATATATATATATATATATATATATATATATATATTATATATATACTATACACTGGTTACCAGTGGTGGGGCCAGCAAGGCCTTCTCTGCGGGCCTAATATAACCTGACGTTATTGTAATTATAATAAACTATATTCTAATAACGCTGATAAAGGTCAATTTCATTTTAAATGTATTTTTACAATGTGTGTGTATATATATATATATATATATATATATATATATATATATATATATATATATATATATATATATATATATATATATATATATATATATATATATATATATATACATATTTTTTTTATTTATAAGAATTTTTCTTCATATTCCATTCTTTTCGTGTCGTATTATATCCATTTAGTTACAATCTTTCAAGTACAGTAGTTTTATATGACTGATTTTAGCCAATTCAAATTCAGCTAACTTGTGTCACCAGGCTGTATGAATTCTACCTGCGTCCCAAATGCTCGGGCATTCACTTCAAGAGTTGTGGGCCTTCTGTGCCATGTGCAAAGACACATTTGAATGAGCTCCTATAGTTAATAGACAGCTGCAACAGGCAATCGAGTCATGATCACCATCGAGAGGCCTCACATTGACCGTGACGTAAGTGGATGCTCATTAGAAGATGACTGTGCTACGCTCAGCAACCAAGCTCTGTGGTGTTGGCTTAGCATATCTATTAGCTAACCTGTCCTGAGACTTGCCCGTTATTCTGACTGTGTTACCAGGGGCGTGAGCTAGACTACTGTTTTTCTGGCTTGGCAAATTGTTCTGCTAGGAATGCCTTTTGTTGGCAAATAATCGATTTGGTGTTCGGCGCTACACTGGATTTGCCAACTTCAATTGTTTAACCAAGGCAGCAACGAGACACCAAAGCACGGCTGGATGCATGTGCTACGGTGCTTTTAAAAACTTTTGGGGACACCCCAGTGGATACACTGTACATCTCAGTGCGAAGAGAAAGAGAGCATGAAGAGGTCAAGGGAAATCGTGAGATCTTAAAAAGGCCAATCGATTGTGACTGCCGTTTGTTTTGGTGAGTGCAAGCATTTTCTTTGTTTCATTTTGAATATGTTTAGTTATTTTTTCGTTCGTATACAATTATAGTAAATAAATAAAATGATGTCCTTATATTAAACTGCGTTATATTGGACATCATAAAATTTGGTGGATATTTTTAAAATATTATTCATTCTTTAAAGTTTTGACAGCAGCACGTTTTAATTGCTGATGCGGGTTTATTGATGTTTAAATGTTCCGGAAAATAGCCTCTGTAGCCCAGCAATGCGTATGTGTTCGCAGGAGGGGTATTTATTCGAGTCTGACATCACTGAAGCCGTATGCGTGAATCTCACGGACGGCCACTGCTGATTAATATGTATTTTAGGTGTTTGGTGATCGTTTTCAGTTTCCTGGCACATTTTTTTTACAGGTACAGTGGACCCTCGGGTTACAGCATCCCTGGCTTCCTTTTTTTTTTTTTTTTCATGTTGCGATGTGGATTACTGAGTTTTTTCGTCCCCCCCCTTCATGTTATTTTCCACGCTTTGCGACAGAAACAACTGCTTTGACCCTAGGAGGTTGGCTGTATTTGTGTTATTTTGTCTACATCTGCAGGCGTTCTTAGGTAATTGCACTTATTTTCTGTTGCCGTCACATGACAGAGATGCTGGTCTGCTATTGGTCGGCCTCACTCGTTTAAAAATGGCGGAATGGTAAAGATTTGTTCAATCGCTATAAACCATGTTTATAGTGCATTTTACTGCTTAATTCAAACTTGAATTGGTTAGCCATGGGTCCCAAGATTGCTAGTGATGTTAAAGAGAGAAGTAAGAAGATGATTTACAGTATATGGAAACAAAGCTGGCGATAATCAAGAAATATGAAGCTAGCCTAACCTAGGCTTCCCTTACTAGGGTTAGCCTAGCCTAGCCTAGGCTTCCCTTACTAGGGTTAGCCTAGGCTAGGCTAGTGCGGGAAGTGGGCGACGGACGAATTCTGGCAAAATTGACATCTATGCTGGACCATGAGTTGCACCACCTGCAGGACGTACTATCTGGGCTAGAGAGCAGCTTCAGTGGCAGACTGATCCACCCTCGCTGTGTGAAGGAGAGATTCCGTAGGTCTTTCCTTCCTTCTGCCATGAGACTCTATAACAAGCACTGCTAAACCCATGTTACAGTTACCGTTACTGATGCTGTACAATAGTTTATTATCTAGTGCAATGATATACCTCACTGTGCAATACATGTTATATATGAATAATCTATTTACTCAATGCAATGTAATTATTTCGTATATACAGTATAGTGCAATCACTTTATTAAATGTATTTGATTATTATTTATTTTAGACACAACAAAAATACATAGTCTGCATGTAATTTTCCTTTTTCTTATCTGGCATGCCACTTGTTTTTTTGCCAATGCTCTTGCCAATGCAATTTCCCCATTGTGGGACAAATAAAGGATTATGTGAGCTTATTTTAGGGAATATGGGCATAACAGGCACCACTCAAAGGTATAAATAAATTCTTTCTATATTTTTTATTTATGATGTTTTCTGATTGTATACATGTATATTATATATATGTAACACTTACTATACTATTTCGGTACCAGTTTGTAATATGTATGTACAATTTTGATGTTTTTACCTGGGGTTCCAAACACATTAGGTATTTAACATAGGTTTGATTTGCCCGCCATATGGTGAATTCGCCTTGAGATCCCAACCGCAGAACGGATTAATCTCGTAACACGGGGACCCACTGTAATATTTTTATTATATTATTATAAAATACAGATGTGAGAAAAAATCTCAGGGCATGTAAACTATGGAAGTGGGAATTTTCAAACTAATTTTCCAAGCATTCACGAGTTCAAGGATTTTTTTTTTCATTACCTATTGAACTTTTGCAACAGCTCCCAAGTGTGCTGCTCTCACGAAGGCTTGCACTCAGCCTAAACACCATCAAAAAATGATAACAATTGCTGGAAAGGTGATACTTCTTGAAGAAAAAAGCTACGCAGCTGTGGCCCCCCATTTGGGAGTGAATAACCACCATTCGCCTACATTGAGGACGAGGCAAACATTAGACGACGGCTGCCATCATCTGTATGGAAGCTGCTTTAGCAATCTGGATTGCCAACTGCCAACGGAAGAAGCCCATTCTTTTGAAGTCTCACGCACCTGTGGTCATATTAGTAGCAGCCTGGACATAGAATTAAAGTCTAATCTGTACATGATCAAAGATGATTACAATGGAGAGTTTACACTTGCCATACCATTTTATTATAAAAGAAATCTAGGGAAGAGGTTTGCAACGGTCTGGTGAACATTATCTTTGCTCCTCTTGTCTCTGCCTCCTGCCTGTGTGTTGACAACAACAGCGCCAGGGTGCGCTTCATGAGCTATATGGCACGTGCCTGTAGAGTTTTGATCTACTCCTGCCCCAACACCCACCCTACCAGCACGTTCTTGTTGGTCATGAAGAACACCCATTGCAAAAGGCGAGCACGCATGCACACATTCACACACACACACACACACACACACACACACACACACACACACACACACACACACACACACGCACACACACACACACACACACACACACGCTGTCCTGGCAGAGAGAGAAGCAGACCTCCTCCAGACCATTGGAAATGCCTTACCTAGATTTCTTTTATAATAAAATGGTATTTCAAGAGTAAACTCTCCATTGTAATACTCTTTAATCATGTACAGATTAGAATTTAGTACAACATTCAGGCCGCTGCTTATATGACCATAGCTGTGTAGGAAAAGGGGAACAGTTATGTTGTAAATTTCATGCCGCAGGGTTGATGTGCATGAGGGTGGATTGCATCCGTGCGTTTGAAAGCAGGGGGAGTTCCTTTGTGTGCTCTGGTTGGAGCGGGCATGTCACTGGACAGCTAAGCTGGGTCCTCAGACGTTGAGCGGGGGGCTTGTTTACATTGTATTGGCAGGTGACAACAGCGTGAGCATTAATAGAAATATGGTTTGGTTTATTTATTGGAGTTGCCATGTTCAGTTGTGAAGTTGTAAGGAAAATAAAAGCCACGATGTTGAGCCATATCAGTCTGACGATCTTTCATCTGAGCTGCTTTGTGGATGAGGTGCTTCAGTGCAGCCTAGGTGTGTGTGTGTGTGTGTGTGTATGTGTGTGTCTGTCACTCACTCACTCACTCACTCACTCACTCACTCACTCACTCACTCACTCACTCACTCACTCACTCACTCCCAACCCAAGTTCACAACAGAACAGTGTACAAAGTTTAATAGTTTAATATTTAAGGAAATATGTGTACTGCAATAATATTTGCCTTAAATAATATGTATAGCATGAAGATTTTTCATGTTAAAAAAAACAAACATTTATTTATTTATTTTTAATGTGAAAAGTGGGGGCGCTACTTCGGGGATTTTCAGCTATCGTGGCTGTCTCTGGAACGTATCTACCGCGCTAAATGACGGTTTACTGTATATACAAAAACGACAGCTCAAAATGTAAAAAAACTCTTGTTTGAACATGACACGAAAAACATGACTCACCCTCTTGAGACCATACAAGTTGTTGTAGAGTGCCCTGAAACTCTTGCGGGTGTAGTTGCAGCGATAAGCCCCACCCATCAGGAACTCCAGGACCAATCCGATGTCGATCAAGGTGATCTGGTAGTCTGGTGGGAGGTTGCCCTGGAAGCAAAAGCACCTTCATGCGCGGGCCTGAGAAACCGGGGATGACTTTGCGTGGACTCACCTTCTTGACGTCTCGGACCACAAAGTGCAGCGTGTTGGCCGGTCCCAGCTTCTGCGACAGGCAAATACATCAAGCGCCACATTAGCTCATCCTTTGCGATTGGCACCATTCCGTGTGAATCAGGCCAAAACATTGGATGTTTTAACGATGGTACTTTACTCATTCAAAGCCAAAAACTTTTTTTTTTTTCTGGAGTCCAGACATAAGAAGAGTCATCGATTACTTGAAGAAATTAAGTACTATAGTGACCGATTACGTATTTAAGTACTAGAACTTTAGTCACTAATTGATTCCCTCAAATCCAAGGACTTAATGAGCTAACTGATTACTTTATGACACACACACATAAAATAATGGATTACTTAAGTACAAAATCATATACCCACCTTTTGCCAAAAACGAATCAAAAAAGGAAAAAAATAATTAACTGAAATTCTCATCATTGTCAACATATGTCTTTGGGATTGAAAGAGTTGAGTACAGGAATGTCAAAGCCAGTTGTCACGATTCGGCAAAGCGGCGTGAGGAGGTGCGGGACGTGGGAAAGGTGGAACCAAGAAAACTGCAGAACTGAGAGGGCTGAGACACAAATAATGAAGGTTTAATGAACAAAACGAGAAAGGAGGAAATGGAACAAATAAATAATACAAAGTACAACAAAAATCAAGAACAAACTCACTTGGAACAAGTGGGAGAGGAGGGTGAAGCTTCTTGGGAAGGGCAAACTACTGGAGTGAGGTGAAGGCTAAACAGCGAGGTGACAATAAGCAATGACCCAACAAAGGACAAGACAAAATGCTGGAACTTAAATACAAGCAGAATTAATTAGGAGTTGCGCGACACCTGGGAAGCAACAATAGGCGGGGGGAAAACTGACTGACTGTGAACGAGGCTGGAACACACGGACGACAGGTGAGGCAAATCACAATAATGGCAGACACGGGGGAAACAATGAGAACTTACACCCGGAGCTACACAAACTTAAACCCACAACTAAACAAAACCAAAAGAACCCCCCCCCCCCCCCCCCCCCTTCCCCAGGGACAGATCCCAGACGACCCAGAGCCGAATCACACGGCGCCGTGGCAGGAGGCTCGGGAAGCTGCGTAAGCTGGGCTATGACTGGCAGGTCTGGGGGCAGTGGTGAAGCCTTGACTCAGTGACTCTGGGAGCAGCTGCCATGGAACCGTGACTGGCTACCCGGGAGGCAACTGCAGCGCCTTAACTGGCTGCTTGGGAAGCTGCGGCGCCATGGGGGGGTTGCTCAGGAGGCTGTTGCCAAAGCTTTGAAGTCCATGGCTGCTGGGGATGGACCAGACGCTATAATTTAAGACACATAATCGTTTTAGCTCCCTTGTTATGCACACTCCATCTCAGTCTACTGGCTTCTGCACATTAGTTATTGCGGACTCCATCACCCGTAACATTTAGCTTAAAACGGCAGCCATCGTAATGTGTATTCCTGGGGCCAGAGCACCTGACATTGACGCTAGTCTTAGGGACCTGACACGCAAGAGGCCTAGACACCAACTTAGTGCAAAAACCACTAGTTATTCTGATACAGTGATACATGTCAGCTCCAATGATACTAGAATGAGGCAGTCTGAGATGACAAAGAAGAACATAGCTAGGACTTGTAATCTCACAAGAAAGATGAGTCTGCCACGAGATATTGTCTCTGGCCCTCTGCCTGCGAGAGGCAATGATGAGAGGCTTAGCGGACTATTCTCGCTTAATCGGTGGATGGCTAGTTTCTGTAGACAGCAAGGTTTCCAGTTTGTAGATAATTGGCCCTCTTCCTGGGGCTGGCCCGACCTGCTAAAGATGGATGGCCTTCACCCTAACTGAGAAGGCGCCATTACTCTTTCTAGAAACATAGATTACTGTTTGAGCCTTCCATGACTTCTCACCATAGAGCATGTCGGGTTGCAGGCGAGTAGCGAGCCTGCTAGAATGGGTGTGGAGTCAATAAGTCTAGAGTTAACTGGCACTAGGCTGGACTGCTACAACACACATAGTATATTTAGTCTAGGTCACTGCAATCCACACACTGTTTCAATAGCTAATGCTGAATCCCCTAGTGATAAGATTTTTGTGATGTTGATTAAGGAAAGTAGCCATGCCTCCTTAACTGGTTGGTCTAGTGACATAGTACCTAGGCGGAATAGTAATACACGCTAGCCGTGAACAATCGAATTCCTACATTACTAATATTGCGACAAGATTTTAATTACTCAAAATACAAACCGAGCCCCTGCCATTAAAATCTTATTAGTATTAGTACTACTAACATTAAGATTCAGAAAAGTTCAGGAATACTTTCCTAGTTTAGATTCGGCTTCATAAATATTAGGACACTCTCCTCAAAAGCCCTTCTTGTAAATGATGTTATTACAGATCACAATCTTAAAGCGCTTGGTCTCTGTGAAACCTGATTAAAACCAAGTTATTTTTTATCATTAAATGAGGCCTCAACTCCAGACTTTGTGGGCTCACATGTTGCCCATCCTTGTAAAAAAGGGGGAGGTGTCGCCCTAATTTCAGAATCTGGTCTTAAACTTAGCACGAGCACTAATCACACCTTCAGGACATTTGAGGCTCTCGTTATGCGATCGAGCTCCTCCCCACCATTCTATGTGGTAGTTATTTCCTGTCCTCCCGGTCCATACTCTGAATTGTTAGATGAATTCTCTGAACTTATGGCTGATTTAATAACTCATGCAGATAATATATGAATAATGGGTGACTTCAATATTCATATGAACTCCCCATTGGAGCCACTTACTGTAGCATTTCAAGCAATAATCGATGCATTTGGTTTTACACAAATAATAAAAGTAGTGACACACCGGAATGGTAATATCTTAGATTTAGTGTTAACTCGTGGCCTAACTGCCTCAAATGTCACAATTTTGCCATATACTAACGCTATGTCTGATCATTATCTTACAACATTTGAAGTCCTAGCTCAGTGTGGTCTTATTGACCACAACCAAGGCTTTAAGAGCGGTTTTGTTAACTCATCAACCAGAGCTGCACTTTCTGAACTACTTCCTTTTGCAACAGCTGCCTTTCTGTTTTTCATTGGGTTAGTCGATAAGCTCACAAACGATTTTACTACAGTTCTTTTAAATTCCCTAAACTCTATCGCGCAGATAAGACAAAACTTGTCCAAAGCGGCACACTTCGTGGTTTACGGATGAAACGCGTACTTTTAAATTGTTATGTAGAGAACTTGAGCATTAATGATGAACAACTAAACTCAAGGTTTTCCGCAAGGCCTGGTGCGATAGCTTGCTGAAATATAAAGAGGGTCTTAGGTTAGCAAAAACAAATTACTTTTCAAAAATGATTGGGCTTAATAAAATCAACCCCAAATATTTATTTGATACAGGAGCAAAGCTAACCCAACAGCAGCAAATTTAATCATAGTTCCCTCCATTCAGTACACGATTTCATGCAATTATTTACTCAGCGGATTCAGCTAACAATGAAATAAAAAAGGCAGCAACACTTACCCCCTCGGGTTCTGTGATTGGTGATGCTAGTTTGGTCAATCAGGTTCATGAAAGTCTGGTAACCCTGTCCCAGTTTGATTTAGTATCCCTGGAGTGTCTTACATACCTGGGTAATGCAACAAAGCCGACATCCTGCATGTTTGACTCGCTTCCAGGCAAACTCGTTAAAGACTTATTCACAATCTTAGGGTCATCTGTCTTGATTATTATCAATCTGTTGCTCTCCTCTGGCAATGTACCTGAAGCTTTCAAGACAGCCGTCATTCAACCATTACTTAAGAAACCTCACCAAGATCCTGAAAATCGCTCTAATTATAGACCAGGGTTACATCTTTCGTTTATTGCCAAAATTTTTGAGAAAGTTGTAACACAACAGCTTGTGAAGGGAATCATATATTAGGTTGTCATTATTATGTCTTGTCTAGAAGTGTGCAATGTTATCCATCTATGCAATCCTAGTTCATTTCAACCCAGTCCTTAGATAGAGCTGTTGACGCAGGAAAGTTTAGAGATTTTAATGACATTCTAACTTGGTCCTTTGAGCCGGGATGGTTAAGAAGCCTTCTCTTCGATGGACGATCGAGGACAGCTGAACCAATCGGTATAGCGTCGGAATCTGTTGGGTTCTGGAAGCCCTCCTTTCCACGAGGCCCGACGTCAGACACCACTCACTGGAGGATCGCAAACACCATCCAACGAACCAGACTGACTCAACCAGTGGAGAGATTGCAAGAACAAAAGGTCAGTCTGATGAGTCTGAACGGTCCACCGGACTTCAAACGAACGGTCTGTCGGACCTTAAACGAACAGTAAAGGTCAGCCTGATGAATCTGACGGGTTCGGTCTGAACAGTCCATTGGACTTTAAATGATACGTTACATCAGACCTTAAATGAACGTCTTGACGGGTTCATTCTGACGAGTCTGAACGGTCCTCGGACCTTAAACGAAGGGTCCATCGGACCTTAAAGGAACAGCCTGACTCAAAAAGAGAAAGTTTAATATCCGGTGCACAGTTACTGATCATTTCTGTGAGGTATGAGTGTGGAATGAATGTGGAGTGAATGTCCTGAGTGAAGGGAAATCTAAAACTAGTTAAACGGTCGTGATTTTAAACACCTGGGGATATCCACCTTTCGAGGTAGTGGCTCAGTATCCGACATGACACCAGGCACGTAGCATTTTTCCCGTGACAAAGGAAACATAGTTAATCATGAGTAAAAAAAAAAGAAGTCCTCTGAGGTCGCAACTCGGCCCAAGGAGGCAAAATGGGCAGATTACGTTGGGCAGAGATAGATAGCAAAGGAAGTACTAAGTATGTGAAAAAAATGGAAAAAACAATATGGTTTTTCAGGGGATGTAGATGACCATGATGAATTGGAGAAAGTTTTGAGAAAGTTGTCCTTGAAAAATAGAGAAGAAAAAGAACAAGGAACATGGAAAACAATGGTTTAAATGCAAAGCTTTAGTTGATAGAGCTAAACAGAAACGAGTGAGGAAAGTGGCTGAGAAAATAGGAAAGCAGATGATGATTTGACCGCAGCCACTAACCTGTCGGCAACTAACACAGGAAATCCAAAATGCGGGGGGAACACAAACACCGACAAACGAGAGTTTGTACCTGATACCCATCATATTCTCAAACTCAAACACCATCTTATTCTGGACGAATGGATAGTCCATCACATTGTCTAACCCGTTCTGGGGAACGGTGCCGACACCGACCTTCCCTGGTACATAAAAATCGCCCCTCACATGGAGTCCAGTCAACCCATTTAACCAGAGTAACATGTCTACCCCCAGACAATATCAGACCAGGCCAGTAAGAGACTGGACCTGAACATTGAACAACGTTAGTGGCAAATTTTCGCGGAACAAATTGTGAAACATATCCAATGGTGGAAATGCCTAGCAGCTAGGCATTTAGGGCTAGGCTCTAGCCAACCTGGGGAAGACCCAAATTATGTGGACACTTAGTGAAATGAAGGACATAGCTGCCTCACTCCCAAAGCCGTGTGAAGGTCCAGAATCCTTCAGTAGAGATATTACAGATTTGACCCAGTCACCGTCTCAATGCTGGGGAACTCCTTAAATTGATAGCATTGACCACGGGCTCCAAGTACAGAGCAATAGTTGGCCCTCACACCGGAAGAAGTGGTGCCGGTACAATTATGCACTATAAAGAATTGACAGTACCATTAGGCCCACTGGAACAAATTATAGGAAGATGCGTGGCTGCATACAGATGCATGCAAGACCCAAGACAGGTAACTACATGCACTCAGAGGAGTGAAGAAACAGTGGATGATTTTTATCATCGCCTTCAAACCATCTTTAAGATACACAGAGGCATCCCAGAAGGGCAAATAGAACTGTTCAACTCACACTTGAAGCAGCACTTAATAAACCAAATGAAGCCAGAAACAGCCAGATATGTGAAAAGACACAATCTCAATTGGCCCACGTGCTAACCAGATGATGATTTGAATTACGCAAGGAATTGTGAAAGAATTGAAAGCAAAAAGAACAAAACAGAGAGACAAGTAACCAACATTTATTTTACCGAGAAATTTGACCACCAGAAAAAAGAAAGAAAAAGGGGAAAGCCAGTGAAGCAAAAGATGTTCTTTGATCCATCTAAATTAAGTCGGCACAAACAACAATGGCTATGTGAAGGACGCTGCTTCAAGTGTGGGGAAATTGGACACCTCGCAAGAGAATGCCAGCAGGCCCAATCAGACCAACGGCCTGATTGAAAAAAGATGACTCCTCAGATGAGGAACAATGACTAGAGAAAAACAGAGTGAAGGAGGCAGACTGGAACCTTCAGCCTGTTGCCCCTCCACCAGAGTCCTCTAGTGAAAGTGAAGACGAAGAAAATATCTTCGCAGACAGTAACCACCTTTTTAACATTGATGAATTTTTACTAAGACATCAGACATCACTAATGGTGAAACCTGAAATGACACTGATGGTACAGGGAAACCCGACAGTTTTTGTTGTAGACTCTGGAGCCGATGTGCCTGTTTTGGGAAAGCGGGGTAGAGACACTGTTAAGTCAGTTAAGACACCCAACTTGGGCAACACAATTGGGCATCTTCATGTTAATAAATCACAAGGTACAGGTTAAAGCCGGCATTGGCCTCAGCACCCACGAAGCCCATTATTATTGGACTCTCAATTTGCCTGATGACAATGTCACAAAAATAGCACAATCTTTGACCAAATTTGCATCAAAAAAGGTTGGTCCTAGGAGAGACAAACAGGTCCCCGCTATGTTGCACGTGACTGTGTGATATAAGTCCACACCTGGCTCAGACCCAGACTATACACGAGCATTCCTAGGGCCTCAAGAGCTGGTCATAGATCATGTTTACTGGAAGAATCAACTGTGTTTTGCCATAGTAACAGTGATTAAAGTGGCCCGACTGTTGCTCCCACCAGGTCAACATACGCACATTGCCTTAGCCAAGCCAAAAGAGAGTGACTGGAATGAAATCAATGACTTGGCGGGAACGGTACCACAACAAAATTGGAACCCACCTATTCAACCTGACTGTCAACAGTCAGACCAAGGATGGGCACAAAAGACATTCGATTGGAAGATAAGCACCACACCCAATGTCCATTTTTATTGACAAAAGGAGGTCTACTCACTGTCATCTGAGGAGGAGGAAGCCATCAGCCACCTCCCAGAGGACTTGTGGAGTAAAGGCCCAGCGGATGTTGGCCTGCTCAAGGACACACCACCAGTGGTCATTGAGGGGAAACGAGAACATAGACCTGTTATCAAACAATACCCATAGAAAAATGATGCCGAAGATGGCATCCAGCAAGTCATAGATGATTTATTGAAATTAGGGGTTTTGAGGAGGTATCCAGAATCCTCCTGCAACACACCAGTGTTTCTAGTGAAAAAAGCACAAACTCATAAGTGGAGATTAGTGCATGTTATGAGAGCCGTGAACAATGCCGTGAGACAATGCGCACAAAATGTGCCCAAAATGTGAATCAATTGTGATCGGGATCCAGTTGGTTCACAGTTATAGATCTCAGTAAAGCTTTCTGGAGTGTGCCAGTACACCCTGACATCAAACATTGGTTTACACGTTGTTGAATCAATTGTGATCGGCATCCAGTTGGGTCACAGTTATTGATCTCAGTAACACTTTCTGGAGTGTGCCAGTACACCCTGACAGCAAACATTGGTTTACATTCACCTACAGAGGTGAAAAATTGGCGTTCACAAGGTTTTCACAGGGATTTTGTGATTCGCCCTCTATTTTTACTGAAGCGCTTTCCAGATGCTTGGCAAAATTTGCACCCCCACAGAAAAGTCAAATTATTTCATATGTGGACGACATTTTAGTTGCTTCATCCTCACAACAGCAGTGCAAGGCAGACACTTTGGCACTGCTCCAATATTTGAGGGACACAAGGAACAAAGTCAGCGAAGATAAAATGCAGTTGTGGAAACAGCAAGTGACTTATTTAGTGCGTACCATTTCAATGAATGGCAGAATTGTGGGCGATAAACAAAATGAGGTAGCAGCAAAGGCCCCAAAACCACAAACAGAAAGACAGATGATGCCATTTCTAGGGCTGTGTAATTATTGTAGGACATGGATTCCAAATAATTCTGAATTGACCTGTTCACTGTTGAACATCATTCATGAGAAGCCAATGGCAATGCATGACCATCTTACATGGAATGAAAGGGCAGACAATGCATTTGAGAATGTGAAATTTGAACTAATTAACTCATCTGTGTTGGCATTTCCTGATTATGGCAAACTATTTGAGCAAACAGTGACAGCTAAGCAGGAATTTTTGACATCAGTCTTGTTGCAGAAACACGGTGGGAAAATGAGGCCGGTTGCATTTTATTCGCAGCAGCTGGATGCAGTTGCTAGAGCAACACCTGAATGTGTTCAGCAGTATTAGCCGTAGCCCTGGCAGTGGAGACTTCAGCAAAAGTGGTGTTGTTTCATCCCCTCACACTGAAGGTTCCCCATGCAGTCTCTGTTTTGTTGTTAGAAACAAATATGACATTTTTGTTACCTGCACGAAATTTACATTGCACCGCGTTACTATTATCACAGGGACACATTGTAATTGTTAGATGTGGACCACTAAACCCAGCGACACTTTTGCCCACACCAACAAAAATCTTGTTTCAGGGAACATTAGTCGACATGTTCAGTGCAAGCAGCGGAATTGTCTGCATTAATCAAAGCATATGAAATGTTTGAAGCCAAAACGGTTTTGCCATCTTTGGGCTAATCGTGGCTTCAAAACCACAACGGGAAAAGAAGTAACTCACAGACAATTATTCCAGCGATTATTAGAAGCTGTGCAATTGCCAAAAGCAATTGCCATTTGCACATGTGAAGCTCATTTAACAGGAAATGACCCAATTTCAACAGGAAATCGATTAGCAGATAAAGCAGCAAAACAACCAGCCATAGGTGTGCCCACAGTTGCTATAGCACTTGCCGGTCCCACTAACACATCACATGATGAACAAGACACACAGACCATTTTAAAGTCAAGGCAGAAGTCAGCTCCCAAACAAGAACAACAATATTGGCTAAACAAAGGAGCAAAACAAGGTGTTGGAGAAATAAGTAAAATGGCAGATGGAAGACCATGGTTACCAAAGTCTATATTCGAATGGGCAGCAAGATTGACACATGAGCTAAGCCATGTGTCAAGTGCAGGGATGAGTGCCCAAATACAGCAATACTACCATACGCATGAGTTCACATTGTACTCAAAAAATATTTGTAAATGTTGTGACATCTGCCTGCGGAACAATGCACAAGGTTGCCTGCGACCACACAGTCAAATTTCCAGAACCATCTGAACCATTTCATATGATACACGTGGATTATATTGAATTAAACCAGGCATTAGGAAAACAATATTATTCGGTCATAATCGACGTATTTTTAAAGTGGGTGGAATCATTCCTAACAGCGCATTGTGATGCAAAAACAGTTGTCAAAGCATTGTGTGGTTGAATCATACCAACATTTGGTATTCCAAGAGTAATTAGAAGTGATAATGGATCACATTTTGTAAATGAAGCTGTAACAAAAGTTGGAGAACTGTTTAACATTGACTTAAGACGACATTGTTTATACCACCCGCAGGGCTTCTTGAAAGAACAAATGGGACAGTCAAGGCAAAACTCATAAAAACAATGAAAGAGACAAAGAGACAGTGGCCAGATTGCATTCCTACTGTAGCCACAGGAATGACAATTGTTCCTGCTGAAGGAAACATTATCACTGTTTGAAATAGCATATGGAAGACCATACAGACTACCGGATTTAAAGCCTGATCAGCCACCAAATGAATGCTCTATCCCAGTCCACATGAAAAGACTGTTTGACGCAAGGGAAGTGCATAAGCACAATGACTTGCCAGTATGTTCTATTCCACAGAATACTCAGGTCTGGATCGGAGACCAGGTGTTCCTCTAAGTGCTGAGACAACCTTGTTGGGACAGTGAATGCTGGGACAGCCCATTTCAGGTGATTGCAGCAACACCAACTGGGGTCAAAGTTGAAGGATGCAACAGGTGGATCCACCAGTCACAGTGCAAGCTGCTCCATGTCCTTGTTGACGGGCCTAGCGATGCCAGTCCCTTGAAGTAAGGATCAGCACCCCCAAGTGCACGGACAGTGTACCGACGAAAGACCACAGTGGGAGAGGGAGGTTTGTGTGGTAGAAACACTCCTCCCAGGAGAATGGCCTGTCCGCCAGCACTCCTCCAAGCAGCATTCTGCTTGGTGCTGGGCGGTGCCCTTGTGTCAGGACGACCAACAACGCCGACCCCTGGCCGACGGCTGTTATCCACTAGCATTACGGGCAACCCCCAGCTCCTGACAGACACCGCGAGAGTGGTGATAAGTGTCACATCTATCTCTCAAGAGCTGTCTATTACTATACCATTAAACCAGTTGCAGTCTTGAAAGACCTGGTTCAGTAAAGTTTCCCCAGTTCCAGACTATTCAGGGAGAAGTCTGGGAGAACTTTACACTGAGGTCACTGATATGAGTCAATGGTATGATTATTGGTTTTATGTTATGAGCGCCCATTACGCGAAGACCGGCAAATGGTTTTCTTGGTCAAATTACATTACTTCTGTCGACGGTGATTATTGGGCCAATCCACACTGAAGGCAATTCATATTTTTCAAATTGAATGTATCAATAAAATAGTGTGTACATGGAACTGTGTTATTCTAATAAAGGTTGAGACGACGTTATGTCAGTATAAAGCAGATATAGTCTTGGCCCAGGAGAAATAAAGACAAGTCGGCACCTCCAAAAGGAACAGATGGCATCCCCCGACACAACATTCCACCAGGAGCAAAAGACTAGGTGTGGTCTTCAAGAGAAGATATCAGTCAGGGTTTATGGTGCTCAGACTTCCTCCCGCTTCAAAGAATGGCCGGCAGAACAAAGACTTTTGAAGACACCATCCCCACGCAAACAGACCTCCCACGCACGCACACACCCACATACACGCAAGCACGTGCACGCACACACACACACACACACACACACACACACACACACACACACACACACACACACCTGGTTTCCACAGTGGGACTACATGCCCCAAAAGGGTATAAGAACTGAATGTTGAAGGTGAAACGTTGCCATTTTCTGCTCCGACCCGTGGCAGGACTGGCCCGAGGCCTCGTGTACTTTCCCACTCTGTCTGGATTAAATCAATTGTTTCACTGTTGTGGTATGGGCGATCTTTCAACAAAAACGAACACGCTAGGAACTAGGTTAAGGCAAGAAGCTTTTTTCTAGATTCCTTCAACACCGAAACCAAGGGGCACTAAATTGGCACAAGAAACTAACAGTCAAAGTGTCAACTGACCATGAACCCTTCATAACCTTTATTCTGCAACCAATGGGTTCGTTACCTAATGCAGATAGCACAAATTGTTCCATGCTCATGTTGTGGGCTTGGTATATGGCGGGAGCCCATCCGCATGTCCCAATTAAAATTTGTTATGGTGACCTCTTTGCGGGGAAAGGTGAGAAATCAACAAAAGGTGTTAAAATTCATTACGAGGATGAAACTATTGAAACATTGCTAAAAGAAGATTCCGGTGTGGGTATTGAAGGGATTTATATAAATGATACAATTATATACATCATAATGATGCTTTATTAAATTTCTCTGGAGCTATTCTAGTGTAATATAGATTGGTAGTGTTTTCTTCACTCTTGACTTGTAATAAGATCAGTTGCACATTGTGGTCTGGTCACCCCCCAGGGGGTCCTCCTGCAGCCACAGACGCCACAACACCTAAAAGTGAAGGAAAATGGCTCCACTGTGCATTGTTCCATTCTCAACCTGGAATACACATTTCAGTCAACTGACACCCACAGGTCTCGGGCTGTGGGGACCTCCAATGTATCTCCAAGAGTATTCGGCAAGGTACTGAGGTGGCTACATTCGAACCCTCCTACCGAAATGGGACAGCAGCGGACTGGAAACAACATGCTGACCTGGCCATCGTTACCACCCCTTTTGGTGGACCGACGAATACAAAAGATGGGACCGGAAGACAAACCAGCATCATTCTCACCGTGACACGGGAATGATCCAGAGATCTCTGTTTTGGATTATTGGCTTGTAAACTGCATTAGACAATTTGGTAATAATAAATCTTCGAAGTGTTGTTGACGCGATGAACATGTGCATGTGTGTTTATCCCAGCTCACACCCGAATGCGCAGGAATCTTTCACAAAGGTATGTAAAGAATACAGTATTATTCAACTGGTTCTGCAATCAAAACTAAGATTGTATTTGAAAGATTCAGCAGCATTAATGGGAATTTGTTTATGGAACACCTAGTTTTCATTGCTTAATTGTTAAAACAGGATTGCATTGTGTGCATCAAACCTAGAATAGCCTTAAGACTTGTGGAACCAGTACCATTTGAATGCATTTTAAATTTGACCCAGGGAATTGCAGGAAGTGACATGTGCAAACGGTACTCCCTGCACTTCCCAGTTGTCAAGTCTGGAACCAAACCCATGTTATTTCATCCACCCACTGCTGCAGCATTCACTTGCTTCACATGATCTGGTGGTATGGCAGTAGAGATAATTTATACACGGAATTATCCCCCCATTGGAAAGACACATGCGTTTATGTTACAGGTGTTCAACAGACCACTGCTTAAGTATTTCCAGGTGATAACATTGTTGTGAACTCCACCCATCGGTCCAAACGCAATATTGACAAGCCACCAGACAAACCAGACAAACTCTGGTTTATTTTGATGTGATTGGCATGCCTAGGCGGATTCCTGACAAAGACAAATTGATTGATGAAGCAAATGCAGCGGGCTCATATTTGCCCATAATAGGTGCTTTATTTCCCGTTACCGTGTACAAACACACAGAGTTGCTTGATTGTTTAAATCACAAGGTAAACACATTGATCAAATTCACTGAAGCGCTTTTTATGCACATTGCCTCACAATTACATGCTACTTCACTCATGACTATACAAAACAGACAAACAAGCTTTTGCCATCACGTGAACGTTGTGCATTTACACACTTTGTCTAATGGCTACTTGTCGGAGACCCTGACACTGCTCAGGGAGTACAGACTGAGGACTCAAAAGTATGGAGGGAGTTGAGCTCAATCCCTTCCTGCAGTGGTTGCAGGACTCCTTTGGCAATTGGAAGGGTGTGGATGTAGCCATTGCTTCTGTCATTGTCTGCATTCTCTTGCTGTCATGTCTCTGCATAACCTGCGGTGTGCTTTTGTGTAAGATCTGTGCCACCAAAATCATGGATGCTGTTGAATTGAAAATAGCGGACTCAGAGTCTGACAATGATTCAACTTCTATGTAAACCACTTCTGAAGCACCTACAGAAAAGGTCTCAGACGTAGGATGTTGATTTCCCATGGTTTGTTATGTGTATATACATGTATTGGACCAAAAAGAGCTTCAGCTTTTGCTTTTTCCTTTTTTAACTGGCTCTTGGTTGGGAAGGGTTCCTACCATTTTCCCACTGGGTTTTTGGGTAGTTTTCCTCCCACTCAACAATAACTTTCAACATCGTTTGATGTGTTTTAATAATGATAATCAGGGGGGATGTGTGAATGGAATCATACATTAGGTTGTTATCATTATGTGCTTATTTCTTGTCTAGAATAGTGTGCATTGTTATCCATCTATGCAATCCTAGTTCATCTCGACCCAGTCCTTAGATAGAGCTGTTGACGCAGGAAAGTGTGACCATGTGTTGTGTCTTGTAATGTGCAATGCTTTGCTGAATGAATAAAAAGCAGGCGGGGACGCTTGAGGGACGAAAATGCAATTGGCAACACAGGAGTATGTACGCCAAGCTTTTCCCTTTGCCTGGGCGGAGAAAAGTCAATCTTGGCTGGTCTGAGTTACTCTTTTGCTGCTTAGCAGCTAGGCTTCTCCTAGTTTTCTTTTAGAGATTTCTCTGCCATTCCAACTAACAGCTTAACAATTTCATGATAGATAACATTAGATTTTAACTCCTTCAGTCAGGTTTTAGGGCCAACCACTCAACTGAGACAGCCCTTGTAAAATGACAAGTGATTTTCTCTTAGCCATGGATTCCAACATCTCATCACTATTATTATTGCTTGACCTTCGTGCCGGCATTTGACACTATTGATCATCATATTCTTGTAGAATGTCTTAAATCATGTGTTGGTATCTCGGGATCAGCACTTTCTTGGTTCAGATCTTACATCCTGGGAAGGACGCATAGTGTCTCGTATGGCAATGCGATCTCTGAATCTTTCTTAGTCTCATGTGGTGTCCTGCAGGGGTCAGTACTTGGTCCCTTACTGTTTAACATCTACATGATTCCACTTGGCGATATTATACGTAAACATGCTATTAATTTTCATTTCTCTGCTGATGATACTCAACTATACATTCCTTTAGAAATAACAGATCTGTGCAAGTGCAGTAAACTGGAGGCCGGCCTTGCTGAGATTAAACAATGGATGTCTTTCAATTTTCTGCTTCTTAACCCTAGTTAAACAGATGTTAATTATTGGCCCTGCTCATCATCAGCACTTGATTTAGAATACCACGTTTAACCTGGATAACTGTAGTATTTACCAAAGTAGATTTGCAAAAAACTCGGGAGTGATATTTGACTCAACTCTCTCTTTTCGGACACATATTAATCACACGACAAGAACGGCATTTTTTTCACCTTTGCAATATAGCTAAAATTCATCCTGTTCTGTCTCCTAGCGATGCTGAAATATTTATTCATGCATTTGTTATGTCGCGCCTAGACTAATGTAACGTTCTGTTTTCTGGGGTTCCCATGTCTTGCGTCAAAAGCCTGCAGTCTGTGCAAAATGCAGCAGCGGGACTATTGACAAGAACAAGACAGTTCGATCATATTACTCCGATTCTAGCTGACCTGCATTGGCTTCCAATACACATGAGATGTGATTTTAGGGTGTTGTTAATTACTTATAAAATTTCACACAGTTTGGCTCCTTCCTATCTCGTCGACTTAGCATCACGATATATTCCGTCCTGACAACTTCGGTCACAAAAGGCCGGTTTGTTATCGACCCCACGGGCTAAAAAGAACTCCGCGGGATCACGGGCCTTTTCCATTCGCGCATCAGTACTATGAAGTTCCCTATCTATGGAATTTGCGCAGCCACCTCAGTAGAAATCTTTAAATCCCGACTAAAAACACATTTATACTCAAAAGCATTTAGTTAATGGGCCTGTCTGCGGCTTTTTTTTTTCCTGCTCCCTTCTTCCGGCTTGGAGAGGGGGCTTGCTAGATGGTGAAGATTGACTTGACCCTTCATTTGGCCCTGCGCTGATCGACCATCGCGGATTAAGAGATTGACCGTCTGAGGTCCACTTGGTTGGACTGTGGGAAGGTTCCTGCCCAATGACTTTGCCAGCTGTCAAGTCATCATTGCATTTTAAAGCACAATATGTTTTCTGTAATCTATATTGCATACCTGTAGTAGTCCAAGATGGCGGCGCGTGTAGACGCAGCAGCCACTCGCTCTCCCGACAATGCGTTGTTTTGTTCGTCAAACAAGTGTTTGTCTGAAAGTTTTTCTGGTCAGTTTACACCACAATACGTGTACAGTCGACGGGTCTTCTTACAAATCCGGTGAAGCAACATTTGCCAAGTTTTACACACGGTACTGGAGAACCCGCTAAGGGAACTGGGACTGCTACGCCGGCCTGCTAATTCACCGGACTCGCCTGCTCCCCTTCCCCCGGAAAGGAGGCGCCGGACGCGGTGCGCCAGGACGAGGAAGCGGGGCAAGCGTGGAGGTATCTGAGCTAGGCTAGATCCTAACCCAACTTGCCCGGCCATACCATCTATCCCTTTGGCGAACGTTCATTCACTGGACAACAAAATGGACGATATCCAACTTCTGAGATCAGCAAATCGAAGAGTGAGTGACTGTTGTGTATTAGTTTTCATTGAAACCTGGCTAAATACTAACATTTCGGACTCCGCTATACAACAAGAGCAGCTAACATGATACAGATCCGACAGGGCTCTTGCAGAGGGGGAAAGTCGCACGGTGGCGGTGTGTGTGTTTACATCCGCGAAGCGTGGTGCCGGGATGCCACTGTAGTATACAAACACTGCTCACCTCTGGCGGACTTCATGATCGTGAAGTGTCACCCCTTCTCCTTGCCGAGGGAGATAAATTCGATCCTGCTGGTCGCTACCTATATCCCCCCAACTAGCAACAGCAACAGAAGTGCGGCGCTGAACGAACTGTACCAGGCTATAAATGAACAACAAACAGCACAACCAGACGGCTTCATCATCCTCGCTGGGGATTTCAACCATGCCGATCTCAAAACTGTTCTCCCGATGTTTCATCAACAAATCCACTTTGCAACAAGAAGACATAATATTTTGGACTGTGTTTACACTCAGCACAAAGAAGCGTACAAAGCCACCCCCCTCCCCCACATTGGTGCCTCTGACCACCTCACTATTATGCTAATGCCTGCATACAGACCAAGAGTGAAAGTCATCAAACCTGCACTGAAAGAAGTAAGGGTGTGGCCACAGGAGGCGACCTCAGCCCTACAGGACTGCTTTGAGTCAACAGACTGGGACATTCTTAAGGAAGCAGCCACCTACAACGGCATCACAGATATTGAGGAATACACAGACACGGTGACCTCCTACATCACCAAATGCATGGACGACGTGACCCACATCAAGAGGATCACCAAACGTGCCAACCAGAAGCCATGGCTAACAGGAGACGTCCACAGGCTGTTGAGGGCCAGAGACAAGGCCTTCAAAGCTGGGGAGAAATCAGCCCTGAGAACAACGAGAGCCAACCTGTCCCGTGGCATCAGGAAAGCCAAACAAGAATACACAAACAAGATAACTTCTCACTTCAAGGACAGCAAGAATGCACACAGCCTATGGCAAGGCATTCAGGCAATCACAGACTACAAACCTGCACCATAAAGCTGCGAGAGCGACATCACTCTGCTCAACAATCTAAACAGTTCCTTTGCACGCTTTGAGGAACAGAACACCACGCACTCACAGAAAACACCACCACCTTCGCACGACCAGCCTCTGTGCCTGTCTGCTGCCAGCGTGAGGAGGACACTCTCCGCCATCAGCAGCCGTAAAGCAGCAGATCCAGACAACATCCCTGGCAGGGTGCTGAAAGACTGTGCAGAGGAGCTGAAAGATGTTTTTACAGACATCTTTAACACCTCCCTGAGGCAAGCCATTGTGCCATCAGGCTTCAAAGCTGCCACCATCATACCTGTGCCAAAGAAATCCTCCCCATCCTGCTTCAACGACTATCGTCCGGTGGCACTGACACCCATGAAGTGCTCTGAACGACTAGTCCTGTCACACATAAAATCCATCCTGCCCCCCAGCATGGACCCGTATCAGTTCGCCCTCAGGGAATGCGATCCACATACAACGCAATCTGTTCTGCCCTCCACCCGGTACTCATCCCTCCTGGACATGAAAGACTCATATGTGAAAATACTGTTCATAGACTTCAACTCAGCGTTCAACACCATAATACCCCAACAACTCACCTGCAAACTGGACAAACTGGGCCTCAGCACCTCACTCTTCAACTGGCTGCTGGATTTCCTCAGCCAGAGGCCTCAGGTGGTGCGTGTTGGCAACAACATCTCAGGCAGGATCACCCTGAGCACGGGGGCCCCACAAAGCTGTGTGCTCAGCCCCCTTCTCTTCATCCTACTGACACACAACTGCACAGCAACCCACAGCTCCAACCATCTCGTGAAATTTGCTGAAGACACAACACTAGTGGGCCTCATCTGCAACGGCGACGAGACCCACTACAGGAAAGAAGTGGAGCTTCTGACCAGATGGTGCAAAGACAACAACCTCCTGCTAAACATCAGCAAGACCAAAGAGATGGTCGTCAGCTTCCAGAGAGGCCACACGCAACATCCCTCACTGACCATTGATGGCGCTGCAGTGGAGAGGGTGAGCAGCACAAAATTCCTGGGGGTGCACATCAGCGATGACCTCTCCTGGACCACCAACACTGCATCTCTGGCCAAGAAAGCACAGTGGCGTCTCTACTTCCTGCGCAAACTGAAGCGGGCAAATGCTGCACCACCCATCATGACCACATTCTACAGAGGAACCATTGAAAGTATCCTCACCAGCTGCATCACTGTGTGGGGCGGGAGCTGCACTGACTACAACAGGAAGGCACTACAACGCATCGTGAGGACAGCTGAGAGGATTGGTGCTCCACTCCCCTCCCTGCAAGACCTGTACACCACCCACCTCAGCCGCAAAGCCGTCACGATTATCACCGATACAAGCCACCCTGCACACAGTCTGTTCAGCCTCCTGCCCTCCGGAAAGAGGTACAGGAGCCTCCGCTCCCACACCACCCGACTCAGGAACAGCTTCATCCACCAGGCTGTGAGACTGCTGAACTCTCCCCCATTCCCACCCGTGAAACTGCTGAACTCTCTCTCTCTCTCCCCTCCTCTCTCCCACATTCAGCCCCAGCCAGAAGAAACACCTAGCTGGCCCCCCACCTAAATTCAAACTTTGCTCATGCACTTGCAAAATTTGCACAGACTTGCTGCTGCCATATTTATTTATAACTTTACTTCTATTGCACTAGCAATTAAACTTAGAACTATAACAACTACCTCAAATGCACACAACTGGGACAACCACAGTCAGAGTTGTCTTGCTTTGTCTCGTACTGTTGGATTGTCTTGTCATATGCTGCTACTTATATCTTGTCTTGGGGTACTCCTGCCATACCTGGTTTTTCGTATTTAGTTTTTAGTTTTAGTTATTAGTTTAGCAACACTAGGCAAAGTAGATCTAACATACTGCACTTTACATTACTATAGATAAGAATCTAGTTTTTAGGATTGTTTTGTCTTGTGCACCTGCACTTTGTTATTGTACATGTAAAACGCAGAGGATAGTGAGAAACGCAATTTCGATTCCTTTGTATGTTAAGCACATGTGAAGAAATTGACAAACTTGACTTTGACTTTTGTATTTGTCTGTATTGTGCATCTATTTGTCTTGGTACATGCAGCGTCCAATTCAACTTGTGGGCCTGGAAGGGGGCTCCTCCCACCTGTGGTCCCTTCTGAGGGTTTTAGATTTTCCCCAAATTGGGGTTTTTGAGTTTATCCTTCCCCTTCTGGGAGCTTTGACAGGGGATGCTGTTGTGTACCTTACGTCGAAAAGATGTCTCTGCATGACTTCTTTTTTTGAAAGAAGTCTCGACATGACCTCTTTTCATCTGTGAAGCCCTTTGAGACTTCGGTGATTTAGGGCTATACAAATAAAATTTTGATTGATTGATTGAATTACTGTATGGGTCTGACCTGAAGCAGGGCTGATGGGCAGTTTGGGAGGTGGCAGCATTGTTGTGGCTGGCAGCTCAGAGAGCAATCGTTGCAGCATGATTCGGGATTCGGAAGATGGCGGCTGGACGTGGGACTCGGAAGACGGCGGCTGGACGTGGGACTCAGATGACGGCGGCTGCAGCGGCTCAGAGAATGACAGCAGCGGCTCGGCCACCGGATCGGAGGGCACCAGCAAGCACTGGGCGGGGAACTGGGTAAACATGTGAAGCGCTTGGACGGGGGACTGTGGAGAGGTGCGCCATGTGCAGACCAAGACCATGGGAGACCTGCACCTTCTCGCTAGATGCACAGTAGGCCGGCACTGGGGCGCAGGATCCGGGGAGTCCACCCATGGGGGCAGAGGGTCCGAGACGTCCAGCTGCGGGGGTGTAGGGACGGGGATGCTTAGTTGCCGTGGCGCCGTGGCGGGGACGCACTGTGGCCGGGGAACCGGGACGAAAACGCACTATGGCTGGGGAGCCGGGACATGGACCTCCATCTTATCTGGCTGGGGACTAGGGACAGGGGCACTCGTCACATCAGCCTGCCGGCTGGGAGTTCAGGAAGCACAGACACAGGGGGCAGACTTGACCAGAACGAGAGAGGGTGTGACTTGATACAGGGTGAAGAAGAAGAAACGCAAGGTGACGTGAGGACTGCTATGGGATAGAGTGACTCTGGATTAAGGTGTGCCGGGATAGGTGCATGGTGTTTAGAGGATGAGGGCTGTTGACCTTCACTCGCGCGCCCCTTCGAACAGGTCACTGTTAACGGTGGGCTTGAAATCAAAATCTTCTAAATCAGACTCTGAATCGCTCTTACAAATGGAAGAGCAACGGCTAGCATTTAGGAAATCATTGTCAAAATCCAATTTGTCGAACAAAAAAGGACTCTGATGAACAAATTCAGAACCGGACCCCGAAAGGAATTTAACGAACGGAGAACAATCCTCTAAATCAGAAAAATCAGACTCAGAATTGAGGGTGGTGAATAATCTTTGAGGTCAGAAAAATCGGAATCAAGGAAGATGTGGGGTGGAAAAATAGTGGGATATGGGAGCTTGGAAGCAGAGGTGTAGGGCATGGAAGAAGGAGGCGTGGTTAAAGGGTACTGAGTGGTGCTAGTGGATGCGGAAGGGGGAAGCATGGAGGAAGGGTATAGAGTGGTGCTAGCGGATGCGAAAGGAGGAAGTGCGGAGGGCTGGTATGGAGAAGTGTTTGAGGGGGGCTCGAACAGGGTTGGCGTGCAGGCTGAGGGCGTGTGCGAAAAACGCAGAAGCACCTAGTACGCTGCTACATGCTTCCTGTTGGTTCCATGGGTATTTGGGCCATTCTGTCACGATTTGGCATAGCGGCGTAAAGAGGTAAGGGAAGTGGGAAAGGTGGAACCAAGAAAACTGCAGGACTGAAAGGGCTGAGACTCAAATAATGAAGGTTTAATTAACAAACTGAGGCAGGGGGAGATGGAAAAAATAATAATACAAAGTACAACAAAAAACAAGAACAAACTCACTGGCGACAAGCGGGAGCAGGAGGGTGAGGCTTTTCGCAAACGGTGAACTACTGGAGTGAGTTGAAGGCTAAACAGTGAGGTGACAATTAGCAATGACCCAAAAAAGGACAAGACACAATGCTGGAACTTAAACACAAGCAGAACGTGCGCGACACCTGGGAAGCAACAAGAGGCGGGGTGGGGCTGAGACAAGAGGCTGGAACACACAGATGACAGGTGAGGCAAATCACAATAACGACAGACGCAGGGGAAACAACAAGAACATACAACTGAAGCTACACAAACTTTAACCCACAACAACACAAAACCGACAGAAGTTCAATCATGGGCCAAATGGTACTTCTAGTTTCTGTCAGAGGGCCGTAAAGTCAAATCAAGTATGATTGTCACGCAATTATCTAGTTTTAAGGGGGGGGAAAAAAAAGCCATATTATGCTTTAACCATACCAGACTAGGCGAATTATCTTTAAATGCGCTTGCCACGGGCACGCCTCGGATGTCCAACTACTGCAGAACACATGCACGCCCGCAATGCTATTTAAAAACATAGTTTAAAAAATGTTTGATGGTAGTTAGCGTTAAAAGTGTAAATAAAAAGTCATCGTTTTCCTACTATTGTGGACCCCTGGTTTACGACGTCCCTGCCTTACTTTTTCACCTTACTATGTGGGCCGCAGCATTTTTTTGTCCCCTATTTAGGGGAAAATAAATAGGGGACAAAATAGGGGACAAAAGTCCCCTATTTATGCCATCTTTTTGCCTTATGAACTGAAAAAAAAAAAAAGAACTTCTCTTCTCAAACATGGCGGTCAGCATGCGCACATCTACTAGGACACACACTCATACGTCACCACACGTGTCACTGCCTACATCACTACAATGCTGGTCTGCCATTGGTCGGCGTCACGACTCCCTAAGCTACTGGTCCACTATTGGTCGGCGTCATGGGGTCACAAAGATGGCTAAAGCCTTTATCTCACGTGAGAGTGCTTTCAATATTGTATTTATTGTGCATTTTGGTGCTTAATTCTTGAGTCCATCACACGTCTTGCATGTCAGGTAAGCGTCGTGTTCATCTTATGTCATTTGTCGCCAGAGACGTTTGACAGTGAGGGTGTGCAATGTAAAGGTGTCACGTGACGGTGTTCATTTCACGCGCCAGCCACGTCACGTAAGAGGCGTCACTGGCACGTCAAGTCACATGTCACGTATGCAAATCTCGCACGTGTCAATCTGTCTTGTGTGTCATGTGTGCCAGTCTGTCCCGAGTCGCCATTCAGTTTGCAGAAAATCGTCACGCGAGCATCAGTCGCGTTACACGAGGCGTCGTGCCATTCTGTCCCGCGTGTCATGTCACATATCACATGGGGCCACCGTGTTGTAGAGCTCCTCCAGACGTGGGATGGTGAGGAAGTGATGAATGTTGACGCCGTTCTCAATGAGAAGCTTGACAAAGTCTACGCGGTCCAGCACCAAGGCGTCCATCATGGCCTGCTCCAGAGAGTTGACCTGCCACCGTGGTATGCCCATTAGCGTTGGACAGCTGGCCCATCGGCGATGCTCATGTTACCCAGCCCAGCAGCTCCAGCTTCCTGGGGTCCATCTCCTCCGGGGGTTCTGCTTTGGCCTTCCCAGCTTTCCCTTTCTTTCCTCGAGTTTTGCCTTTGGCCGCTGCACGCTGGGCCACTGCCGGACTTTTGGGCCGCTCATTCAGGGTCACCGGCTGCACGCAAGCACGCACGTCAATTCTGGACCAAGGTTGGCATATTGTGGCATTTTTCATTAGACTTTGTTTGGATTTCATTTTGATTGTTGTTTTTGAATTTGTTCACTTGATTTGAATTGGTTTTTACAGTTTTATTTGGGGGAGTAAAAAGTGCTGAGGTGCACTCACGGGCCAGTGGTGTCCGTGTACGAAGATCTGACTGCGAGCAATGTCCACGCGATTCCACGCCAAAGCCAAGCTCAACTGGTCGCACGCTGAGGCGTTGGTGCCTGCACGCGAACGTGCCTCAATGACTGCGCCCGTCCACCGGCGTCAAGTGATGCAGAGCGGCTGAACTCTGACCTTTAAGAAGCGCCGTGAGGATGGACATCTCAATGTCCTGCTGGCCTTCGCTGCCCATCCGGAACACGGTGATCTGAAAGGAGAAGGCAAACGCCGTCACCGACCCCTTCCCTGATCCTCCCTAATCACAACAGAGGGATTTGACTTTCCGCTGGTGTCCCTAATGGACACTTGTGTGTCTTTAACCCCACAATCGCCTTTGGATCACAAGGTCACGTGACATCTATGAGACCACTCGCGCTCGCATCACAATGCCTCACATTTTATACACTTTGCTTTTCCACAGAGCTATTTTGTTGCCTTTCCCCAACATCTCTCGATTGGTGTACCCCCCCTCCCCCCCAAAAAAAACACCTTCCTCAGCTGTTTTTCCCACAAACCAGGAGCATTCATTTCCTAAGTTCTACAAAGCATAGAAAGACAATAACAAAGTACATTATAGATTACAGTGGTACTTCTACTAAGTTAATTCGTTCCAGAAGTCATTTTGTAACATGAATCTTTTATAAGTAGAGCTACTTTTTACACGTCAATAGCCTAATCTTTTCCAAGCCCCCAGAATTGCTCTTAAATGATAAAAATTCATCAAAAATGGTAATACATATTAGTATTACATTAGTGCATATTAATAACATTGTATCATGTAAAGAACAATAAAACAAGGCTCCTAAATCCTTTAAATAAATCATATTAATTGTAGCAGTTGACAATATGAATGCAGTTCACTTGTTTGCCTTGAGATGGTGCTGGTGCGTTGAAGAGACACCTTTTTACAAGTTTAATTTGTACCTTTTTATTTTAAATTTGCAGTGATCCAGGAATCATTCAAGTACACAGGAACAATAACATTTATTTTTTAGATTATTTTGAGCATGTAAAGTTTAGTTGGGGTCATGCAAAGTGCTTCCTGTGAGATATCATTGATGTGAGGTCATTCCAATAGTGCTAACGATGTGCTAACAACGCTAACAAAGTCAGTCATGACAGCCCAAAGTGGTATGTTACATATGTGTTTTTATGTAAGTATGTACGATGTTAGTCGTAGCTAATGTCGATTTGATGTTCATGAGTACTACGGTTTAAATTGTTGGTAAAAAGTGAATGAAATGCGTAAAGATGAAAAGTGGGCAGTATTTATGGGCAAGCCGGCATATAAATAAATGACAAAATTTCATGACAAACAAACAAATACGGTAGATGGTTGTGATAAGGTATAACATTACAGTCTTGTTGGAGCGAGTGCTTTTGTCTTGTGTCTCATATGCCAACAATGTGGCTTTTCATATCTTGAATTTTCTCTGGTTTCTAGAAACAATATTTTCCGCTGAGGCATCTTGTAAGCTGAATTTTTCGTAACGAGGCGTTCCTAAGTAGAGGTACCACTGTATGTTAACAGAAAACAAAGAGTCCCTGACATTTATGGCTGTGGGCATCTTGATAATAATAAATTCATAATTCTCGCTTTGAAGTCAAAATGTGGAGCATAAGGTCTAAATAAAATTGTCACTTGGAAGTATTTTCAAATACTTTCAAGTAAAACATCCGATTTTCACTTTCGAGTCCAAAATCTCTTGTAGTGAAGAGAGGAATCTTAGAATGTGAGAAAAGGTCCGCCAGCACCCACCAGAGCTTTCTTCTTCATGCACTCCATGACCATGAGGAAGATCTGCTGCGCTTGGGTCCGGCCGTAGTTGAATGTCTTCTGAATGGTGACCAGGAGCTGCTCCTTCACGCCCTCGCTCACAGACCTGAAAAAGCACTACTTTTAGCCAAATGGAGCTCCTCAGTAAGAAGACGCCGCGAGATGTTGGCCAAAGCACTTGTTTTGTCTCAGGGGCCACATAGCCTACACAAAAATGGAAGGATGCACTTTCAAATTCCGGCACCGGCGGATGTTGGCTGCTGTAGGCAACAGCTTTAGCCGCCTACGGACTTTTTTCCCCATTTTAGTTACTTAAGTTTTTATTTTTCTGCACTTTTTGTATATACTGTACGTTTCAGTAATATTCAGTACTACGTAATAAAGGAATATAAGAGTTTGAGCTTAAAGTAGTTCATTAGATGTTGCTACATTCTGTGTATGAGAGTGCGAGACTGTAAAGTGAACATAACAGGATATGGGGTGCAAGGGAGTGTAAGAATGGAATGTTTCAGAGCAAACGGTGCTAGTTGCGGGGACGAGATGACCCAGAGGCACCTGGTGGGAAACAACTTTGAGGAAAACTACAACCAGGAGGAGTAAGCAAGCGATTCTGCAGGGGAAGAAAGACCAATGAGAGCAAGCTAAAGTTAACTGCAGTATACACATAGCCAATAAAATAATGCCAGGATGCCTTTGTTGATGTGCCATTTGCATATTGTGTAGTATAACTCATTGCTGGGCAACTCGGATGAGAGTACGTCTGCTGGTGGCAACAGAGGCGTACAGGGTTGTATTGAGAGGGACCCGAGCCCAAGGTGCTTGTATTAGATCTGTGTGTTAGGAATAAATCCACTCATGTGTGAAAATGCCAGCTTCCTGAGTGATGAGTGGCAGTTGGGTAATTGGCAATTGGAGTCAGATTACTAACTTGAGTTCATGTTGATTTAGAAATAAATTCCAACAATTTATGGTGACCCCGACGTGATGCAAGAGAGGTAAAAGAAGTCTGGGACTTCAAGTAGTCTGGGACTTCGAGAAAAACCACAAGAGTCTGGGACTCGGGTCCGGGACCCACGTCCACACCACGTGACGACCTGATAAAGAAGCCACACGTCCGACCGTCTTTCCTCTTGGGCCCACAGTGAAACAAGGTAGGCTTTTCAAATTCTGCACATTGGCAACGCTAAATTGTAAGAGGAAGGAGGAGCGGAACGGCGTAAAAGTGTAATAGTGTGGACGTTAGTAGGGTATAAAATCTGGGATTTACCTACTAGAATAGTTTGGAACTATTCGTGGTTACGATACGGTTTAAAATCTGGGATTTACGTATCAGTGTGGAAGCGGTGTGAAAACTAAAATTGTTCTGCGTAAAAAGTGATTGGGACACGCACGGGTGGATTTCGAGATGGCGAATAAGAGGAAGTGTGATAGTGGTCTCGGGTGTGGCACTTCAGACGAACGGACTGAAGTCTGGTCGAAGATTAATGGTCATTACGCTGGAATCACAGTTAATTAGTGGAATAGAAAGTAAGAAAATGAAGAAGGAAAAGAACAGTGTCAGAAGTTGTTTCTGAAATTAAAGAAGGATGAATTGTTTCGCGGAGAACCTGGAACATGGGACATGTCGAAGTTAGCGCGGCAGTTACAGAAGAATGGGATGCAGAATGTTGTAAATTTGGTTGTGAAAGTTATGGTGGAAAATGGCATAAAAGAATGGATGAGTTATGGAGGGAACTAGAAAGTCAGTTGTTAGCATGTGTGGAAAAGGAGAAGCAAAAAGTAAAACAAGCAAAGTGGAAAAAGTGTGGGTGAAATGGAAGGAGGATAAAAAAGGTTAATAGAGATAAATGTACATTTGCACATTTTGGTAAGTATTTTCAAATGGCAGAAAGGGAAGTCATTGCAGTGGAAAATGAGTTGAGGGAGAAGATGGAGGAAAGTGGATGGATAGAGAGGAGAAATTTAACCAGAGAAAAATAAAGGAGTATGATAAGTTGCAGCGCAATTTGCATGAAATGTGTTTGATGATGACTGCTGAGGCTGCTGGTCAGGAGTAAAAAGAGGGTCACTTTGACCTGCCATTGGGTGTTGCAAAACAGGGCAGCATCGCTGCACCCCCCAAGCTCACTGAGCCATCCCAAACTGCATCTAATGGTCAAAAAGTAGCTTTACAAGCCTCAGTTTACGAACTGGGTGGGGAAGGAATTTTTGTAGGGACTGCCAATACTGAAAGGACTGACGGACTAAAACTTGTTGTAGAGGACAAAGGCGGGGGAAATCGACAGGAAATCGTGGTGACTGACCAGACAACCGCCCAACTCAAAGACATACAACTGGACAGAGCAGTTAGACAGGCGAACTGTGGACAATGTGCATC